>NW_024868838.1:104075-240614 GCF_013358625.1 Macadamia integrifolia | reverse complement strand
AAAAAAAAAAAAAAAAAAAAAAAAAAGAAAGAAAAGAAAGGAAAAGAAAAAGTTGACTATTTAGGAACTTTAGTGTGTGTAGGATTCATGTTCACATTTTCTAATTGAAAATTTATTTAAGCCAACTGAATTTTAGTGCCTTTGGTGCCCATTTTTTTCCTTTTCCCAAAAGAGAAAGAGAGAAAACTTGGTTGTCATTTTGAAATTCCAATTAGATAGGAAGATATCCAAACATTTATTGTATTCCTTTTGAAGTTCCTATTCGGGTTAACCATATATACAGTTGAGAAGATAATCAAACATAGGTTAGTGCAAGAGTTGCCATTCACCAAACTCGCCAAAATGGGTTTATGGTGCTCAACTTTGCTTCATTTATATCTTTGTTACCTTCCTTTACAAATTGAATATGCAAACCATTTTCTAAAACGACACTATTAACCATATATAAATCGGTTGTGAATTGAATAAAAAAAAACGATTAGAAACTGCTAAAACTGAAACCGGATGAAAACGATTTTGATTTCACCTTATTCCTACTCGGTGCAATTTTGGTTTCACCTTATCAAAAGTAAACCGAACCGGAACCGAACCGAATAACTGAAACCACACCGTTTGACACCCCTAAACTTGTGATAGGCCAGCACTGTTATGCACCATTACGTAGTTGTCATCAAGGACATCTTCAATCTCCTATCAAACTGCTGTCCACTATCACTTGTACTACGTTGGTGCCATTGACCATTCTACTGTAGAATATACAATGACACCGCCAGTCTTCTCCCTTTCTCAGCAATTAGTATATGGTTAACCAAATATTTCTCATAAGTAATCATGTTATTATCGTAATCATTTGGTGCATGATCTTCACAATCTTCTTCAGGAGGAAGTTCATCATTGATTTCAACATACTCAGTATCTTGGGCAGCAACAACCGCGGTTGTAGCCCATGACTTTTGTGGGAAGAATTTTGTGAAGTTCTCAAATTTGTTGTAGTAATATCACTTCATTTTATTGTTGGCATTCTTCGGAGCTTTCCCTTTGTAGGCAGTCAAAAGAGTGTTGCTCGGTTGACCTGTAGATGGAGGTGTATGTGTAGCTTCTGGTGGTCTCTTGTACTCGGCTTGATTGCCATGGGATCTAATAGGACTCCTCATTATTTCTTCTGCCTCTAGTGCTTTGTCATAGTAATCATGTAGCTTCTAAATAGTAGTTGTTCCCATTGCTCTTCTGATATCTGCTTGCAGCCCAAGTTTATACTGAGATATCAACTAAATATTTTCTTCTTCTATTCCCAGCCATGACAGCATACCATTATACTTGTCTGTATATTTAGACATAGACATTGCACCCTGCTGTAGTGTATTCAGCTGATTATGTGGACGAAGCATAAGAGACTGTGTAAGGTACTTTTGCTTGAGATCAACTTCATTTCATCCCAAGTAATAATAAGTGTGCCTCTTTCTCGGTTCCGGTTCTCCTCTTTTCTCCACCAATCTCTGGCTGGTCCAATAAGCTTATTCTTGACTAACTTGATTTTCTTTGCTTCTGACATATCAAACCAGTCGAAGTAGTCTTCTGCTGCGTTCACCTAATCAAGAAACATCTGTGGATCAAGTCTGCCATTATATTCTTTCAATTCTAGCTTCACCTGCTGCCCATCATCAGGTGCTCTAGGTGGTTAGCGATGATTGTGACCACCGTATGGCCTAGTATAAGGTTCATATGGAGCCGGTGGTGTGAAAACCTCTGTGGCAGCCCTCCTTGGTATCTGTTAGCATTTTGAGATGTAGCTGGTGGAGGATGATGTTCACCTTTATGTTCCTCTAGAGTGGGCTGTTGTGGTGGTGGTATATTATTCCCCTGAGACATGGAATTCATCTACTGCTCCATTTAATTCACCTTATCAGACAAGTTCTTGATCATATCAATCGGTTGTGCATTGATCCGTGATCACCTGGATTGATAAGATAACATAGCATACAATAGATAAAGGTAACCCGAGGTTTCTCATCCTCGAACCAGATCAGAATCCCTCATCATGTTCAGCTTCTCTCCAGCTGATTCTCTTAGTTTGTAAAGCAGCACACTTTATTTCATTAATCAAATCATGAACTGAGCTCTTGGCGCTACAAGAGTTTAAATAGAAAATTATAGTTTGATTCCTGTCTTGAATGGGAAAAGTAATTCCTAGTCTAATTAATAACTTGTTGCTGAATACAAACTCAATTATAAGGATCCTAATCCAACTAGGAAAACAAATAATACTTAAAAGTAAAATATTACTAAGCCCCAGATGGGCACCAAACCCACGATTGGGCTGGAAAGAATAGCCTAGTTGAGAGCTAGACCAATGGGCTTGCTGGCCCTCTTTTCCTCCTACAGCCATTGTGATGCGGATCCAAGTTCCAAAATGGGAATCAGATCGCTTATGGGCACACTTAAACCAATATAATCCAATATAATCCAAACACAAGAAGCAGTGGTAATTTTATAATTAGATGGGATGACACTATTGTAATAAACTGAAATTTGTAACATAATGGCCAAGTTGTAATTCTTTGAAAATCCGCTTAGAAGAAGCATAGTGCTTTGGATGTCTAACGTAGGCTAGAGGGTATTCTTGGAATGAAAATAAAAATAATGGTAGTGGAGATTAAACGTAAAAGAGAGGTATTTATAAAGAAGATAAAACCCACTTTAAGAGGTTGTCTTCAACCTCTCGACAACCAAAGATGAAGACCCAGCTGTGCTTGAGGGCTTGCGACTGAAAGAAATCTTTCAAACTAAGCCCAATTGACCCAGGGTTTTGAAAGAAATTCTTCAACTCAAGGATCTATCAGATGCAGCCAGGGAACTCCAAGGACAACAGGTGAAAAAGATCGATCAAACGTCTGAAATTAAATCTGGACAGTAACTTGAACCAATCTGATTTGCAGGTTCAATTTCTCATAGCAGGGATGGTTTATGGCAAAGAAGCTCTAAGGGTTTGGTCACCCAGGGAAGGAAAAGCAAACCCCCAAATATCAGCTCATAACTAGAAGGAACCAAGGAGTTCCAACGATTCTCTTCCAACCAACTGTACTGCTAGCTACAGGGATCACGGATGAACAGAAGATGGGAAATCAGGGGTGTTGATAATAAAGAAGAAAAAAGATAAGGGGAAGCAGCTGGTTGCAAGAAGAGAGCACAAGAGGGGTGGGGTGGGAGGAGAGGTTTATGTAAGGCTAGGTAGGAACTACCCAACCCCAATTAGGATCCCACAAATTCAAATCTGAAATCAGATTTAGAACCAAAGTTTGAATCTGGCTGAAATAGGAGGAAGCCTGTGGTAGGCTGTAGAAGTCTCTGATGGAGCTAAATTTTGATCAAATGCTTCTCTTGTGGTGCTAATCAAACCCTCCAAAGGGTTTTGAAACCTGATCACTGGTTTGGGAGATCTGAGAAGAGGTTCCCTGTTAGGAAACTAATGTAAGCCTTCAGGAACAGATGATGGTGAGCTCAGTTGGATACCAAACTCTGGTTGAAGGAGCCCCCTTGGGTGCTCTATAAACCCCCAAAAGGGTTTCAGATTTGGACTTACTGGTGAGGAGATCTTGGCATAATCGACCTCAAACCCTGACAGAAGCCGAGTTTCGATCCCTGTACTTGGCTGATCTTCAGGCTGGCTTGATAGTGTGCTTCTGGTCTTCAAGCAGACTCAAATAACTCTCAAATCTCTCTCAACAATAGAACAAAGAGAAAATAAGAAACAGAAAAGGAATCGATGAAGGGGTTGAGAAGAGGGAAGAAGAAGGATAGGTTTTGGACATCTCACCCCTCAAGTTTCGGCATCTCACCCGACTGCATCCCATAGGAAAACAACATATAGCCATTTCAAATAAACTTTATTAACTTTTTTCAATTGATTACAATGGTCTCTCGTAAATAGGTTAGGCACAGCCTTACATATTAGCAACAAACTAAAAAAGGAAACTAACATAAAATAGAAATTAATGACTTTTAGTAACTTAGTGACTTGTACTCTAAGAAACTAACATAAGTCAATAAATGACTCTTCTAGATCACTAAAACTGACTTTGGCTATTTGGTAACACAAAAAGGAAACAAAAAAAGAGTCCAAATTATTGTTCACGTGTACTGTTCAGTAAATTCTGGTTTTGGCTTGGCTTGATGGGCCAACGTTGGGGCTGGCTGGTCTGGTTTGATGGAACCAACAACCTCCTCCTTTCGTAGGCTCGATCTACATTAGAGGTCACGCGGCCATTGCTTGCACCTAACCGACTCCAAAACAATTCATTTAATTCATTCTCAAAAAGATCCTGATCGGTTACAAGGATATCACTATCGAAAGACTCAGTAGAACCCTATTTTCCAATTATGAAATTGAAATAAATTAGGAATCTAACTAAAAAGGGAAAAGGATCTCCTAATTACTTCCTAAGATCTAAACTAATAAAATTAGAAACAAAATAAAAGTCAAATTGGAAATTCCTACTTAGCCTTATATCTAGAAAAATAAAAAGATTACATAGATTTCCCCAAAATAAAATAAAATCTTAAAATATTCTATTGAACCCAAAAATCCAACCAGACCTGGTTTGTCTCTGTCAAGATCATAGTTAACAAATTCGGATTCGGGAATTATTCGGATGATTAATTGAAGGATTCGGTCAAAAAAGCGGTCAAAAAAGCTTATTGGGTTTTTTTTTTGGTTTTTTTTAAAAAATAATGTTTAAATAAACCGAATAATTCGGTTTAATTCGGATTCGGTCCGAATTTTTGATAAAATTCGGAAAAATTCGGTTCGGCCGAATAATTCGCAAATTATTCAGCCGAATTGATAACTCTGGTCAAGATTGCCAAAGGGGTCAACCTGGTTCAGCCTTGATTCTGCATAATATTGGTCCTAAGATCCTTCTCTGCATCGGCATGATTTCTGATTGCTTCTCCCTCATGAGTTGACTTTTATGAGTGCTCCATTGGATATTGATTAATGGTTCGTCAATAAATTTGTTATTCATTAAAAAATTTGT
Source organism: Macadamia integrifolia (assembly GCF_013358625.1). Classification (NCBI taxonomy): domain Eukaryota; kingdom Viridiplantae; phylum Streptophyta; class Magnoliopsida; order Proteales; family Proteaceae; genus Macadamia; species Macadamia integrifolia. The sequence continues at coordinate 235,581 of NW_024868838.1, read as the reverse complement.
CAGGATTCCCATTTTATTATTTATTTGTGACTTAAAACATAAACAATGGTATAAGCATTGATATGTCATTTTGATTTGTTTTATGAGCAACAAATTTTATTGGGCACAAGGCCAAGAAAAAGGAGATAAGAAGGATGGATAGAATCACAAAATATGTGATGGGGACATCAAGACGTACAACCGAAGGAAGAAGAAGACCCAACCTTCTTTGTGGTTGGAGGATTAGAAGAAGGAAGAAGAAGAAAGAAGAAGAAGAAAGGAAGGCTCGATCCAGCCTTTCCAACGTTAGATCGAGTCCTCTCCTTCCAAATTTTGCCAAGATTGTGTGGCCCCCACCAAATCTTATAGTTTAGTAGTTTTATTTCCTAGAATTTTGTTTATTTGAGTCTTTAAGTTAATGAAGAAACTAAGTAATTATCCTATTGATTTCTTTTCAGAAAGTTTCTTTGTTTATGAAATAGCATTCCTAGAATAATCTTTTCTTTTTAGTAATTAGTCTCTTATTTATGTAAGGCCATTGGCCACGGTTCTAATCAATGAATGATAATTGAAAAAACAGCCAAGGAGCAAACCCCCCACCCCTCTCACGATTCTCTCTTGTTCAATCTCGTCTTTCTCACCCTCTCTTTCTCGCCTTTTCTCTCATTATTTTCTCTCGGTTCTCTCATCTCTTACCTCCCTCCCTCTCTTACATTTATACCTTTTCTCACTGGAACTATTGCTGGATTGTTGACTCGAATTGCTACTGTATGCTATTACTGTTGCTGCTTACTGTCTACTGCTGTCGGCCAACATCTGCTGCTGCTACTACCTTTTGATGTTGAACTGTTGGTGCTGCCTTTGATGCTGAACTGCTGCTGATCTTCTCTTCAGTACTAGGTTGCTGTTATCTTTTACGACAAGGATTGGGCTGCTGCCGATCTCTTTTCAACAATCGGACTGCTGTTGGACATCTTCTTTGAATCTGGGTTCTCTCCCTTTATTCTCAGGCCTGGGCAGCAGATAAGTATAGAGTAAACCCTCCCATTCCCTCCATTATCCCCTCATTATTTACCCTGTTACTTCCATTAAAACCCACCCCCCCCTTTTGCTATTATTTAACCTTTTATTTACCACACTGTTTGCCTTAAGTATTGCTGGTCTTCTTATTACTAGCACAACTGATTTTAGAGCATATGGCATGGGGTTTCTATCTACTTTTGATGCTTAATAAACTAGTGCTGTAGCCTAATTTTGGTTGCTACCATGTTCCCTACCCCATTTTCCCCTTGAAGCTTGAGTGAGTTTATGTGTTTTTCTTTCTAGATTATTATTGCCCTTTGCTACTTTGTTTATTAGTCTTATTCTATTTGGCATGTTAAATCTTGTTTGCTGAGTTTATTTTGTCTTGTCTACCCAAGTCCCTTGAGGTAACCCTACCTAGTTAATTAATCTTGTAGGAAACCTAGTCCCCTAGGAACCCCCCTACATCAATATGTGTTGCAGTCCCACGCACTCAAATCTTCACCTGACTTAATACAATCAAGAATGGCCCTACAGTATGTCTCTCGTTGGCTTTAGTCACTTTCTTTTCGTCACCAGTTCAAGTCAATATCCTTCAGGGCATCCGTGTATCTTTTTTGTGTACTCATTTTTGTCAATAAATCTCTCTCTTCCATTGGTCCTTCTTTCTTGCACTATTCGCAACCTGTCGGTGGTGTTTCCGTTCTCCAGGAAACTGTTAAGGACAAGGATAACTTGGTGTGATATGCATAAAAGCATGTTAGCCGACCATGTTAGACCAAATGGGAGGCTGAAGCCTTGGCGGTGGGCGGTGGGCGGTGGTTGGAGACTTCTTTGGCAGCGGTGGAATAGAAAAATTCTCAAAAAGGATTGGGCTTTGATAGCAAGTTGAGAAGTAAAGATTAGGAGAATGATTTAGCTTGTTAATGACTGATGGAGGTCCACTGTATTTATTGATGACAATTAACATGAATAACGTATGCTTGGTGAGAATGACTCCTCTTTATCTTAACATATACACATGTGATACATTGAACTTGGGTGCACATATTTACACATGTGATACATTGAATGTGGACAGACATTAGCAGTTGTTATCCTTATCATTATTAAAAATTAATGGCTTGCAGCTGTTCAGCCGCTTTTGACGGAGATGTGGCTGACTGACCCAACCATTGTCTGAATCATCTGCTCCCAAGTCCATGGGGGCCTTTGGTTGGAAGCCATAATGGGCACACCAATGGTTATGAAATTGACTGTTTTGATATAAATATCATCTATCTATACATCTTGAGTAGGCTGCCCCTACTTTTTTTGGGATATTGGCTTTCCTTCCACGTTGCCAATGGAATTTCCTTTATAAGAACGCAATGTTGTTGATTGCCTTGCTCATATAGGTAAAGTCATGATGCAGTGAAATCACCTAAATGGACTTATTTTATTAGCAATAAGCTTTGGGTTGCGTTATGTATATGTTGGGCCTTTGATCCAATGTGTTTCATTTAATGAACCACTTTAATGGGCCTATAATATGGGTAGAGGCTGCGAATGGGGGATTAGTTAAGTATATATATATGTTTTCTTTATTTTAATTGTTATTAAGTGTTTTAGTAAGGTTTGGATTATGACTCTGAAAGTTTATTACTGTTTTGAGCTAGTTCCCTTCACTTTTTTACTTTCCTAGTTAGTTTATGTTACCTTATTAGTTAAGGATTGGTTTAGGCCTTTCTTTTTTCGGTGTTTGAGTTTGTTTTGAGTCTCTATATAAGTTGCAAGGGGGTCCAGCCTTGTACACGAATTTGATTAATGAGATTATGGCTTGAGTCTTTTGTTGCTGAGAAAGTATGCTAATTTGAGATAGTGAAGAGAGAGAAACTTTTGGGATTTGGGAGACTGATATAGGCCTGTTGGTGGGAAATCAAAGGCCATATCCTTCTTTATGTTGTGCTTTTCTTCAAGTAAGTATTGATTTTATCTATTATATTTCAAGCTTGTAGTGGAATCTTATTTAACCCGAGTTTGAAAGGGTTAATCTTCAAATGTTATTGCTGTTCATATCCAAGGTTTAGGATTTCTAAACCAGGCTCGAAACTGAAATATTTTGACCGAAACTTAAATTTCGGTTGGAATTTGTACAATTTTAGTTGCAACTTTCAATGAAGGGTTTCAAGGCCTAGATGGCCAAATTAGGTGCTGAAACTTTTGAGGAACCTTATTTTAGGCCCTTTAAACACAGTGAAACTGTTAGATTTAAACAAAATCACACCCACAATGGTAGTTTGGAGCCTAGTTTGGTTGTATGCACTGTATGTTTCTATATGCATTCTCCAATGTGGCCCATTCCACATAAGTTTAGTATTAGAAACATGTTATTCAGTTAAAACAATTTAAATATGCATTAATGCATTAGGAATGAATAGACGTAATAAACCATTTCATAAACCATACATCATACATGGTTCATTAGAAAGAGTCAACGATATGGGATTTAAGAATAAAATATGCTCTTCTATTGCACAAGAACTTGTTTCTCCCTCTTGTTTTTCAAATCTGACAAAATGAATGTTTTTGACCCATTTTGTTCGGAACTATGCTTTTAATGTAAAATCTTAGTAATGCTTCAACCAAAATAACGACGAAGCTAAATATCATACCAAAATTTTGGGAAATGACTAATTTCCAACTGAAATATTGACATTCCTATCTATCACATGCCATTTTATTTCGACATCTGCCGAAACCGAAATATTTTGTGAAATCTCGTTGAATCTTGAAATTCTGTTCACATCGAGAATTAAATTGTTGGGGGTACAATGTCTATCGTTTATATTTGTGGGCTGATTCTGAAGGACCGTTAAGAGGCCCAGAGGAATCGGCCCACCTTGTGCGTTACCTATTGGGGCCTTAACGATTTGGCGGGTCCATGGTGGTGGTTCATGGGCAGCAGCTCCCAAGGAAATTTTAGGGCTATATGGGTATTTTGGGTATATGTGCCCATCTAGGGTTTCACTATATATTTGTAGCGAGATGATTTTTCTTTGTAATCTGAGAGAGGTGTGAGGACAGGCGGCTATAACCCTATTCTCCATTGATAGTGAAACATATCTCATCTCACTGTGGACGTAGGTAATCTTGCCAAACCATGTAAATCCCTTTGCGTTGTGTGATTCTTTGTTTGCGATTTCGTTCTTTTTTATTTTTTTAATATTTTCTTATTTATTTTTTAACTTCTTTAGTCCCATTACTCGCAGGTTTTCTATATCCCCACTGCACCAACCCAACAGACCCATAAAAATAAAAATATTAAGAAATTAACCAGGCATAAATGAAGTTTTCCCTCATGTTCTTTATGCGAAGACGATCCAAAAATTAAGCCAATGACTACTAGGTCTTTTTTTTTCTGGGTGAATTAATAAATGCATTAAAAGAAGGGGGAAGGAGAATATATCCCCTAAGGGAAGTTACAAACCCTAGAAGGGTAACCAAAGTCCAAAAGGACAGCATCCAAGTCCTAGTGATCTTGAGGAGAGGAAGACATGTCACAAATGACATGTCTAATACAACACAAAATCCACATGGGCATAAATAAAAGGATCCAGAAGCCCAACAACATAAAATTCAAAAGCCCACATGGGCAGAACAAGAACCCAAAAGCCCAAAGGAGGAGGAGGGGCAAACAGGGAAAAATTAGTTAGGGTTCCACCAAACCCCACCAACAAATCTCATCACTCTCACATCTAACCGTCAAGACATGAATCGAAGTTCTGACAGAAAAGGCAGGCTGATGCAAATCTGAAGGTCCACTCAAGGAGGAATAAGAGGGTTGACCCTAGTGGCTGATTGGGTGGATCAAGGCTGCTTCTATGGCCCACGGTTTGGGCTATTGATGGGGATAGTAATTACTTATTTTAGTTTCTAATTTCAGTCTTAAATTAGTTTCTAATTTCTGTATTAAGCTAGTTTCTAATTTTTCGCCAGCGAGTCAAGATCATTTAGTTGAAGTTATTCGACTACTAGGTCCTTTATGGCCTGGTTCCCTTAACAATTGGCTTGCACATGCATTGAGGTTCTAGTTGTTCCTTACCAATTTTGGTTGCTGATAACCTGCTTTGCTACTCGATCTTTAGTTATTTATAGTTATTTTGTTTTCCTCTTTCAAGTTATGATTTTTATTGGTATCAAAATCTTTGGTTTCCTTATGGTATAACTTATCTAGAGATGATTTAATTTCTTCTTTTTTTAACCCGTACTTTTGATCATTAAACAGGTACAGAAAACAATGACAGCAATCGTAACAACTCTTTTGAGTCTGCTGATGATTTTGAGCGACGGATATTTGGTGGCTTTTCAGAAAGTGGTCCAAATACTACTGATTCATTTTATCAAAAGCTTGATAGATTTGAGAAAGCTCGTGGACGACCTGGTTTTGGTTCTAGGCAGAATGCTGGAAATGGTTCCCAACTATTGGATGGCCTGGATGAGAGTTTCAATACATTGTCTGATGGGATGGATGGAAAGCTGAAGAAAGCTGCAACATATTTTGAGTATGATACTGAGGAGATAGCTAAGGAGGACTATTCATTCAGACCAGATGTGACCTTTCGACCTGGGATGACATATACCCCAAAGGTATGAAAATATCCTAGAAACTTGTTAGTTAGAGCAGCTGAGCCCCTAGCTTTTAGCCATAGAGGATGATATGTACAGCACAATAGTTACAAAAAGTATGCGAATGTGCTCTCTTGTTTAACAGTTTCATATTTTATGTTGTCGAGGCATGAGCTTTTGCTACAAGAATAATATTTCCTACTACTTTTATTGTGAAAATGCAACTATGGCTCTTCCCACCCCCCCTCCCCCCCAAAACCCAATTTTTTTTTCATGTATGTCTATACCTTGTGAAGTATATTGTATTTCTAATTCTTGCCATTCATTTTCTATTTAACTGTATGCAGGATCTAGATCTTACAAAGCCAGGTGTACGTAAACCCTTTAAAAGACCTGAGTTTGAAGTAACAACTGAGGAAGTTCTCAGAAAAGCTGATTTTCGGGTGAGCATCATCCGCTCTCCCTTGATTGGATATAGTTCTTAGTAATTTGTTAATGAACGTGCCTCTAACTTTTTGCATTACCAGAAATCTGGTGGGTTGCTCAAATTATCACGCATGCATTCTTTGTCAAAGAGATGAAGTTTACTGCACTAATGTTAAACACGTAAAGAGAGTTAAGTCATCCTTAATGAAACCTTCTTCTGTGCTCTGTTTTTCAAGTAATTGATTGACCTGAACTAACTCAATTGTTGCCTTAATATATGGGCCATATATAGCACCCTGCTTGATGCTTCACATCCTTAGATGATTTATTTATGAAGTGTTCCGGCCATTAACCTTGTTCTCTTGGATTTGCATGTTACCCCTGGATTGAAAGCTAGAATGTTCTGGTAGTGAACTTGGCTTATCCTGCATCCAAGATGCCCGACCATTTAAATGGTCTGAATCGGTTGATGTCTCAACAGTGTATTGTGGGCATCATGCAGAGTTTGAATTTCACTTTATCTCATTGAGTTTCATATCATCTATTTGGTGTAGGAGTGGTATGCAAACTTGCATGTAATCACAATCAGGACTTTCAAACTAACTTGATTTAATTGAAGAGAGAAATCACGGAAAGGGCAAGTGAGAACATGAAAAGAATTCAAGATGTAATATAGCCTGACAATCTTAGAGCAAACTGTTGAGAAGTGTATTTAAGTAGGGTAGATACGCAATGTCAAGTGAAGAATGAACCATGTTTAAATATTGCATGGAGGTGAGCTTTTATTTTTCTGTTGGATGTGCTTGTAATGGCTTTACCGTATGAATCAAATATTGGGTTGAAAGGGAGCACAAATTTTATTATGGAGTATTTAATTATAGTCATAAGTTTTTTTTTTTTTTTTTTGGGTGAATAAGACATTCGTTGTCAAGGAAAAGAGAGGGAGGGGGGCAATATAAAGCCCCTAGTGGCAAGAAGAAAACAACACAACCTACGAAAGGATGCCCAATAGGGGAGTGGGGAGGGGGATTTAAAATAGAAGAAGGTAAACCCCAAGAAGGTACATAAGGTTGTTTCTAGGGGAGTTTGGAACCGAAAGGGCCTGAATGCGAGAAAGCTTGGTGGAGACTTCAAAGTAGATGGCATTCCAACTCTTGTTAAAAGACCTGGAGTTGGAAGTCCATCTACAACAATGTCGCTCCATCCAGATGGGGTTAATAGATGCCCTGAGGCAAGTTTTCCAGTAGTGTCACAAATGGTCTTACTTGTAAAAGTCATGTCGATCCAAATCCGTTCTTTAGAGAGGAGAAGGGGGGATCTCTTTGAAGGCTAACAATGAGAGAGGACTTTTTTCCAGATAGAGGAGGAAAATGGGCACTCAAAGAAGAGGTGGTTAATATCTTCATAACCGTTCCAACAAAGGTAGCAAGCAGGGGAGACAAGAATATGACAATGTATGAGAAAAGCTTGGGTTGGGAGGCAGCTAGAAAGGGCTCTCCAAAGTGAAGCTATGGTGAGGACTGTGGAATCTAAACCATATGATTTTGCGCCAAGGACAAGTGGTGCCCTTAGTACAAACAAGATGCCAGGTGGAGGAGGAGAAATTTCTAGAGGAGGAAGGAGACCAAATAATTTTATTGTCCTGGAGGATAGGGGAAGGGGGTAATGATGGACCAAGGGGGTGGGGGTGGGGGTGTGGGAGGAGGGGACCTGGCACTATTGGTGATGATATAGGAGACTGAAGAGTCTTTGGCAAGGCTAGAGGAATAGATTGATCTAGGCCCCGTAGAAAGAAAGAGAACTCCTAAGGGGTGCTAGTTGTCAAGTCAGAGAGAAGTGGCTTGGCCATTACCTATCTTACAGTGGATGACATCCATGGCAAGAGGCCTAGCTTGCAGGATTTTACGCCAGACCTAGGAGGCGTCCTGAGAGAGAGAGGGATAGTCCAAAGGGAATCTTTGTAGAGGAGCAGTAGACCCAAGAGACCCATATACTGTTTTGTTTGGAAGCAATCTTCCGGATGAGCTTGACATCCTTAATTCTTTTTGAGATCAAGCCCTCCCTCTTCCTTGGGGTGGTAGACAAAGGACCAACGGATGGGGTGGAGGAATCTAGATGAATCTCTACCTTTGCAGAGATAAGAGCAGAAGAGAGACTCAATGGCCTTGATGGGTGGCTGTGGGGATGGAAAAGCTACTAAACCAATTGATGTAGGAAGATTGGAGGACAAACTTAATAAGCTCCAGTCGACCAGTATAAGAAAGGATCTTTCCTTTCTGGAGTTGGAACCTTTTCCGAATATTGTCCAGCATGGGAGTACAATGGTAGGCGGTGAGTCTAGTGGAGATAAGGGGGATCCTGAGGTACTTGACTGGCAAGGAGCCAAGGGAGAATCCCTTTAGCTGAAGGAGGTGGGCTTTGGTGTCATCAAAGGAACCAGAGAGAAAGATGTTGGACTTCAGGAGATTGATGCGGATAACAGATATGGATTCAAAGAAGCATAGGGAGGAGAGGATAGTTTGGACAAAGAAGGGGTCAGCTTTGGAGAAAATCATAAGATCATCTGCAAAGGCAAGATGATTTAAATTTAAATATTTGCATTTGGGAATGGGGGAGATGAGAAGATCATCGGTATGGGATAAGACGATAGGTCATAAGTGTTAATTGTATCCTTTTAGAGTTTTAGAAAGTCATTTTCTTTTTCTTTTTTTTTTTGGATAAATAACATATTTTATTAGTGGAAGCCAACTTTTTATTTGCATAAAGCATAATGTCACTGTTTTTATTTTTTCCTGATAGGTTCATAATGTCAGTGTTAAGTTCACTAGAAAGTTTCTTTTTTGAAGAATTTTCTTTCTTAATTAATAAATAACAACTTTATTTATAAAATAAATAAATGTATATGTACGAAAAAAAAAAAAAAAAGAATGCTACTATGATATTAAAGAGTTCCTATTTTAGTTGGAAGAGTTATCAGTCTTTTATATAATTCTGTTATTCCATACAATTGAAATGTTTGACATTGAATAAATTTAGTTCTGAGGTGTACTCTTTCTTCTTCTTCTTCTTTCTTCCTCCTATTCGTTCCGTGCAACTACACTGTGCTGCAATCTATGTTCTTTCTTTCAGTTCTGTTTCTCTTCTTGTCTTTATTGTTCTCTGTTTAAGATCTAACCTGCAGATATAAAAAACATCTTTATCTGTCACGCCCAAGCAAGGTTCTAAGACTCAGGAAGGGTCAAGGCCGATACTGTTCCGATACCATTCCTGAACGGACTGAATCGGACTGTATCAGATAGATCTACCCCTGTTTAAAAAAAAAAAAAATCAGTTTTTATTACAATTTTACCCTTGAACCATACATATGGAATGGGATCGGAAAGGTCAGGATAGGGGATTGGTCAGGTCCGATACCGTTTTGATCTGGCCAATACTGACCGTTCCGTTCCTTTTTTAGAACCATGTGCCCAAGAAACAGCCCAGATCTGTTGAACCCCAAAGTTTGAGAAAGAAATGGGAGAGGCGTTGAGGGGGACTGGCTCTTCAGTTCTACATCAACTAGGGGGAAGAAGCTAGGCTAGAATAACCTGTAGCACCCTTTCAATGTTCACAATGCGTTTTAAAGCGAGGGGTTCGACCCAAAGCGGATAATATCATGGCTTGGTGTGGGTTCAGGGGTTACATCAGCAGTTCAGGTCAAGCTTAAAAAAAAAAATTTCTAAAAATTGATTGGGTGACTCGCTGCCATTTAATACCTCCCTTTCTCATCTTGGAATCAACACTACTCCTTTTCTCTTTCTGTCTGAGATACTGTTCATGGGTTCTCTTACAGTCCCATGACCATATCTTCTAATTCTTTAAACCCTAATTTTTCAGTAGTTGTCATAACCTTTTTTCACTATCTCTTGTAGTTCAGCCCTAGATATATAAACCTATGGTTATAAGATTGGGGTGATTTCTGACGAAAAGTGTGTTAGAGAATTATATTTTGCTGCAGGGTGGGGGGAAATACTGCACCAGTTGAGGTTTATGGCTGACAATTGCAATTGGTTTGTGTGCAAAGGGGGGATTTGAATTATTGAATTTTCCGATTCAGGGGAAGAAAGAAATTACAACACCACCGAATGTATGAAGGCGAATGAAGAATCAACAGGAAAATCAATATGGATCCTGAATAAATAAATAATGGGAAAAAGGACCCTGTCCTAGGAAATGCCTAGAGAAAGAGTGCGAAAAGACCACGTGGCCCCCCGTGCCCAGGGTGCTAAAGAAGCTGGCACGCGCTCTCTCATTGGTCATGCGTGCTGGTGTTTCCTGCTCCAGCAGGACATGGTTCTTTTGCCCATAAATAAATTAACTACCCTTGTAATTGGAGGGGCCGTTAGTTAGCTTTGCAAGACCTTTTAAAATACTTTAAAACAATGAAGGGGCTACTACATTACACCACATGACCATATGGCATAGCTTTCTTTTAATAAAAGAAGCAAATTACAAGATTGCACCCCAAGATCAAAATAATTATACAGAGAATTAACCAACTCCAAGCCATGCATGGACCCCCTACAATGCTACCTGCTCTGACCTTTTGAACCGGAGGCTTATCTGCCTAAGCTTACTGTTTCCAGCTGTCAATCCCTTGCATCATTCTTTGTATCAAAGGTGTGGTCCATGTGCCTTGATTTGTACGATTTTCATTTTAACACATTACAGAGTGAATAGTGGCTAAAGAGTTGGTCTTGATTTTAATCACATTTTTCTGCTTTATCTTGCAAAATTGCTTCTGACCACCCTCAATGGCTCTTGTCTGTGGCCTAAGGAGCCCTGAATAGACATGGAATTGCAAAGTACATTTACTGTCAAGTGACTTCATTTTGGGACCTCATCATCACATAATGTTCTATTAAGATTACTGAATTTGAACTATATGCATTAATATTGATTGATCCAGCAGTTGGTTTTCTCTATCGTTTTCTCAATCTGAATTTGAACTGTCTGGCATTTTCTTACTGGTGTGGTGTGATGCAGAATGTGAGATTTCTTGCCAACTTTCTTACTGAATCAGGAATTATTATCAAAAGGAGCAAGGTGATTTCAAATTCAGAATGGACCTCAGCCAAATACGTGGTTTGACTTCGATTACATATGAATCTGACTTTTGTCCTTGGATTTTTTATTAACTGTCATGTGTAGACCCGCATTAGCGCCAAAGCCCAGAGGAAGGTTGCGAGAGAGATCAAGACAGCAAGAGCTTTTGGCCTGATGCCATTCACGACGATGGGCACAAAACCATTTATTTTTGGGAAAACAATGGAAGATCTCGAGGAGGATGATGAATATGATAATTTTGATGCTAGACTGCCTGCTTATACACGAGGAAATCGTTTCACTGGAGCCTAAGAAGCTTACGCAGGTTGATGCCACCTCATTGCAACTATTTATTTTGGCTCTGAGAAAACGAGTTGACATCTTTGGAATATAAGGCGATTCTTTACCTTGATGTTTTAATATAACAAAATCGGTTTACAGAAAATGTCTTATTTAAATTTTGTTCTTATGAGAAACTTTTAAGTGTGCTGGACCTGCAGATTGTTTTTCATTTCTAGATTTGTAGCTTTGAGAGTGCCAAATTTGGTGAACATTTTTCCCCATCATCAACCATTTTTCCCCATCATCAACCAGCGAAGTGTGTAACTTGGAACACGTTCTGCTGTTATAGTGGTTTATTATTTTGTTTGCACAAGTCAATTCGTTGTGGAACTGTTTGAAAAGCAGGGATCTTCCAAGAAACAGAAGGAAAGACCTTATGTTGTGGGTCATTTGGTTGAGATTTACCAATAATTTTGCGTGTGGCTTATCTAGGGTAGAATGCCAAAACAAACCATATTGTCCTTGTGGCAGAAAAGTGGTGTGCATTATTAATTTCTTTTAGTTTGGGTTTTCCTTTCACTTGGCTTTTGGTTTGGTTGTCAAGAAATGTTAGCTTATATGTCTCTCTCTCAATTTAATTTTTTTTGGAAAGTTTCTTCTCTTTGCTAAACATGTGTTTGCGAAACATGTTTATGTGCCCATTTATGGCTAAACACCTTTGTGCCCTAATGTAGTAAACATTGTTTGGAAATATTTAATGCGGCATCAAAGCCTCCAATCAAATGTTAGGAAGAGCACTAGAAAGCTAGTCCTTGAGCTGAGCAGATGTTACTACTAGGGTTTAGTTGGACATACTTTCTTCGGAATCATGTTTGCAATATAAATCTAAGGGAGCAGTTTGATTGTCTTGACCAAGCTGATAACTGTATAAAAGTCATATGCCCAAGGATGGAATGTCTGGTTGGGTATCTCTCTTGCTTTTATGTTCTCATTTTGTTGCAGCCTATCATGCCTATGTAGTGACGCATAAGTTTCACAGCTATGGCAGGGACTGTACCAGCGCTTGTGCAGGGGTGGACTAGATGTAAGGACAGATTTTCAAGAGGTGGTAGATTGGCTTACGCAAGGGAGTAGCAAAGGGTGGCTGTGGGAGAATTTTAATTTGCTTTCTGGTGTATCTTGTTTAATAAAGTCTCTTTAAGTTTGTATGTTTAGAAAGAAATAGAGACTATCTATAGTACGTTTGTGTACAATTAGGGCAAAGGTTGAATATTTATAAACTTAAAAGATGATAATAATCCTGAGATAGATAAAATAGTTGGGAAAAACATCCAAGGCCAACCTACTCATTGATGCTTCTCAAACCACTTTTCCAAATCTACAGTATTTGTCCATACATCTAGCACAACCGTTACCTATGTAGGCTTTGTTGAAAGCCCCTTGCCTTAGCTTCTTGTGAACATCTTGCTATACCAAAATCCATATAACCCTAAACAAAATTGTGGTTAAATACAATAACACATGCATAACTTGAGGCCTTGGTTAACTGATTAGAGATATCATGGATGATTAATGGTGATCCTGTGATGGAAGGTGTGGAAGATCATGAAAGGAGATCTATGAGTGAAGAGAAGGGGAAGCTCAATGGAAGGCTGACTCAAGATCCCTAAATCAACAATCTATCTTTCTCTCTCTCTCTCTTTGGCTGATCAAAAAAAAAAAAAAAAAAAAAAAAAAATCTTTATATGAGCTATAGTTGGGCAAGGGTTAGACTTTTGGTTACCAGAAAAAAAAAAAAGAAAACCATTGATTGCGAGAAATGTGGAGAAAATAAAATGTAACTAATGCTGAGACAACACTACAATTAGCTTGAAGAGCTTTTGTCCTTAATCCCAAAAGTCCTGCAAATCAAACATGTTGAGAAAATATACTTGGAAAAAATGTCGCTTAGACTCATCACCCATTTGATATAGATCACAAGATTGATCCAAAGAGGATAAAACAACCAGCTTCTTCTTGGTAGGAAGTCCAACTGCCAACACTCTCTAGAAGAAAATCTTGAACTTCGGATGAACCTTTAATTTTCATAAAAGTTTCAACACCTTAACATAAGGTGTTAGGTGATCATTTCTAATAATACTATTAGATGAAGGCGCAAACTTTTTCTTCTCTTGTACCTTCTCCTCGACTGGTTGGAAGAGAGTCCTTTGTTACTGGTTGCAATCTTGATTTGTACTGCCATCAACCATAACTAGATAGAGCGTAATCTTCGCAGATGGACTACCACTTCTGATCTTTTGATGAGATTTGGAAGGCTATTTTGTTTTATGTCAACTCCAAACTTGCTATGCTCCCCACTCTCATGTTAGGGAATCCCCAAGGAACTTGTTCACTGTTTCATGGGACATGTCCATGTCCCTTGCTTCTCTCCTTTAGCCTTCTCCTTAAGAGTCCTGTTTTTTTCTGTTTGTTTTGGTTTTTGCTTCTTGCCTTTGTGGCCCTTGTATATCCTTCTTCCACTTGTTATTGAAAATTTTAAAGGGAAAAGGCTCTATAAGCCTAAGGCATACGTTGCGCTTCCTCACATCCTCATTTTATTTATTTATTTATTTATTTTGTCTCTTCTCTCTCAAATAAATAAATGAATAATATTCATGTGTATACGTGTCGGAAACGCCTTAGGTTCAATGAACCCTTTCCCATGGTTAAAATACCCTTCTTAGAGAAGGGTAGAGAGAACATCTAAGGATGATCTATTATTCACATTAATGGCAAGGATTGATTTGGCATTCCAGTTGGTAAAAATTGAATAGATCAAACTACTATTTCACATTCCATGAATCATGTGATCATCAACCTTTGGGTAAAGTGGGTGTAATGTAACAGTATAAGGCATATAAGATCCATTAATAAGTGGCAGCCAAGGATCTTTCTAAATGGAAATTTGTTGTCCATCACCAACCAGCTAACCAATTTCCTCAAGTATGCTACATCTATTTTAATACTATTCTAAATCCAAGGCCCACTTTTAAAAGTAAACATAGGGTCCAACAAGCTAACATTTTTGAAATATAAGTTCTTTAGAATTTGAGCCCATAAAGAATCAAGTGTTGGGGATGCCCACTAACTTCTGGAAATCTAACTCCATATTGGTTTTGATAATAACAAGAAAATGTAATCTCTAATGAGTATCTGCCAAGTGATATGTGAAGGAATGACCACAAAGTAAGTTACTAGACCTCACAATATCTGATGTGGAGTCATGAAGATCTCCTGATAATCATGAAAAACGTTAAAGCGTCAAGAATTTGAAGATCTCAAGAGAGCAAGACAAAGAGAAGATATAGGAAGGCATGCACACAAGAAGTAACGTGTAGAGTCTTGAGTAGAATATGTTATAATAGCACACATTGCATAGCACACATGCAAGATAGATTTTGACTCTAGGTCGTGCTCATTTATAATGCCTTAAGACCCTGAGTGTGTTGGTATAATGCCAAAATACAACCTTTTGCTGAGATAACAATAAGGCTCTTACTTAAGGGTACTTTACTCATATTAAATGATTGATTTTGAAGTCAAGCTCAACTGAAAAATGTAGAGCATTGAGTTGTAGAACCAACACAACTTGAATCAAGTCAATTGAACCTCATATGAGAAAGTTATGACTGTTTGAATAAACACAGTTTGTTAGGCCGAAAGACAACCCTAACGGTAACTATCGGTACAGTTTTGTGATCAGGGAATTCATCAGACTTAGACCAACAGAGACATACTGGTAACAAACGGACCCTGGCAATAACTACCGGATGCCTTCTGGTAAGATCCCTGATTAGCCAGATGCCTACCGGATGGTCTGAGGCTATCCAACGGCTATAATTTTTGAATTCCAATGGATTATGGTACATGATTCAATGACGTGATTTGGCCTGAAAGAAGCGCTCCTACTATCATACTACAGAGAGACCACTCCTTTGTGCTTTTCACCTGTCTATTACTAGGGTTCGGAAATGGTGGATGGTCATTCCTGATCCATTATTTATCCATCCCTAATATTGGTGCTCACCAGAGATGGCTAAACTGATTAAGGAAGCGACAGGTACGATGTGCGCTCTTCAGCAATTAGGAGTTTATTGTCTGCATGCTAGCCACATCCATGATCGCTCTATTTCACCCAACAGACACATGAACCGGTAACCATCGGATCCTACCAGTTGTTACTGGTAGAGAAAAAAAAAATGTCTGCTAGGCCATATTTCTTTCCCAAATTTGATTATACTCCTACCTAGTTTAGGATTGATAATCACCTATATAAATACCCCACTTATGGCTTATTAAATTAATAATAAATTAAGCATTGATCATCATTATCAAAAGCTAAAAAGTGAGGAAAGACATTAACACATTAAGTTTTATTATTGAGATTATTCCAAAGCTGAAGACTCAAGACAGTTTATAAGTATTTGATTACGATCTACATCTATAGGGAACACATCTAAGGTGCATGCTCATATCATTATTGCATATTCATATCACGCACCACAAGAGGTAACTCTTTATCATTCCACTTCTCTATTTCTATTTTATATTAAGTCTAGACTGTACTTAGGCTTGTGTAAGGATCCTCTTATCCTTAAAAGAGTTGTAAGGTCCCTCTCTACCAAGAAAGAGATTCTAAGGTGCCTCTCTACCTGAAAATGAGATTGTAAGGATTCTATTATCCTGTAAAGATTATGTAAATGTTTTCCTTCCTACTTACTGTATTGAAAGGGAAGAGCTAGTTGTATATCTTATAAGTGAAACTTGTAGGGATGGACTAGACTTAGATTGAGTCGAACCACTATAAATCTTAGTGTTGTATGATTGTATTCATTTTATTTATTTTGTATTTTTTAATTCACAATCACATTTGGGATAATTAATCAAAAAGATTTAAAATTCACTCATATAACCTATTCACCCCTCTCTAGGTTATTTCACCAAAGATGTTAAAATTCTACATAACAGCTTGATTAGTAAGGAATAGCTATGGACATAGCTTATACGAAACCATATCCCTCCAAATGATTTAGGAAGACACAGTGAAGACCAAGATTAAGGCTTGAACTACTTTTCACCTACCTTTTTCCCAAACAAAAAGCTAAATAAATGGAATCTAATTGATGACAATTTTTTGATGGAAATAGAAAACGAGACATCAAATAAGTAGGGATTGAATGAAAAAACCAAATTAATTTTTTTTGATAGAAAATACAAAACCGATTTGATGAGTACATAATGACTAGCTTGAGAGAAATGAAATCTTCCAAGAAGTAAATATTTTCTTAATCTAGTTGATTAGAACAGAGAGAGAGAGAGAACATAATGAATTAGGGTACTAAAATAAAAAAAGAATCATAACATATCAGAAACCCCTAGGACTGTACACATACAGATCTCTTGAGGAGTGTATCACTAAAGAGAACTCCAATTTTTCAAATTTAATCACCTGTTGACCTAAAAGATCTTGAAACAAACTCATAATATGTTTCAAAGTCCAAATATCATTTTTACTTACTGTATAAGAAAATAAATGTATCATTAGCTAATCAGAAGTGAGAAACTTTTAGAAAAATCATACGGATCAGCCAACAATTAGTATTGACCTCTGTCAATATCAATGCGAATTGGTCTATTCATTTGATCTGATACATTCTTAGAACCATGGTTAGAGTTGGTAATAATGTAAAATAAAGTATGAAAAAAAAAAAAAACTACATGAATTGGGGGTGCATGGATATACAAGGAAGGGGGCATGCCATTTTAGATTACTTTCAAGATATTGACATTCAAAATTACCAAATACTCTTTCCATGTTGTAGAATAGATATGCCATTCATCAATTTTTATTTTTATTTTTTTAATGAAGTTGACCACAAAAACTCTCTTCTAAATGGGATGGGAAACTTATGGAATACACTATGTTCTTAGGGACCAATTTTGCAATTCTTAGACAAGAAATATTTGATGGATCAATACCAAAATACTTACATCATGAAGGGGGAGGTGACTATTTTTTCACCCCAAAGGCTACTCTAACAATAATGAGTATCCCTTGAGGTTGAGTTATTTAATATCTATAGATTCAGGAGGTTTTTCATGCTCACTGACAAATCCACCAAATCATCCATGTAAAATGGCTAAAATACCCATGAAAAAGAAAACATAAAAATAAGTGGTTCATTTTGAAAATTATTGATAAGTCTGAATGGCATATAATTTTTTCATACCCAAATTTGGCATGAAGATGAGCTCATTTTTCACTTAATTGGAAAAAACATATTGTCTTGTAGAAGTGGGACTTGCACTAAAGGCAACCTATGTCATTCCCCAAAGTTTGGAACCTTAGGATATGTTTTTCTTTAGCCTCTTTAAATATTTATTTTATCACTTAAATCAATATCTTGAGTGTTAGTCTAGTGGTTGTGAGTTAAGTTGGTGAGAGGTTAGAGGTTCAAATATTAAAAGTCTTGTAAAGGTGAAGTTAATTTAATATTTATTTGGGCTTATTTTTAGTAAAAATAAGCTTTGAGATGTGTTATATATATGTTAGGCCTTTAGTTCCAAGAGTTTTCTTTGTAATGAGCCTATAATATGAGTATGTGCTAGGTATATGAGATTAGTCAAGTAAGGATCTTTTTTACTTTTTATTAAGTATTTTAGTTGGATTAGATGGAATCTATAAGTCTAATTCTGTTTTGAATTTATTTTCTTTGTTACTACAGTTTCCTAGTCAATTTAGATGTCCTATTAGTTAAGTATTGAGTTTATTTCCTTTGTTACTTCCTCATTGGGTTGTCAACAGATGCACACACAGAGCTATTGTGTATACTACTGGCTAATCTCAATATTACATGGAGCTTATTCACATAAGCTGTATAGTTGCCTAGAGCTATCTCACAAACCCCACACAACAATCACTATCTTATACATACACAGTTGTATGTATCCACACTCCACCAAGTGGCCAGCTTTACCAGATGTACACACCCATCACGTAGACATTCACTCCAATATATATTACAATATAAGTAAACAGAACCACAATACAAAAAATATGTGCTTCTGCCAGTTGCCTAAATGTATGAAATAATGCTCACTATCGGTCTTAGCACTTACTCAATACTAATTATGAATGCACCCACATCTAAGGGAACACATTCCCAGTTTCCATCCTTAACTTACAAAGGCTATGTCATCATCCCGATTTTCCCATAATGATCTGAGAGGCTGCACCCACAACAAATAGGTTTAGGTAGTGATAACTATCAAGGAACATATGGTCCTTGTATCAAACACTCATTGAACACCAATTACAATATAAGGGTTGGGCTTATTCAATACCCTATAGTGAAGTACTTATACATGAAAAATTTTCTCCCAAATAAACTACAACTATCACTTAGGCATCTTATCAACCATATTGCCAACAATAATTTATAATAATAGAAATTTGATAAAAGTGAGGTTACCTTGGCGAGGAGCGACCTCCAAAGATATGGTGATGTCAATCTCCACTTGATGCAGATCATAATCACGTTGTCTTGGTGTGGCCAATGGTTCAACCCCAGTTGGCACTTGGGTTTCTTGAAGCAACTCACAAAAAACAAATTCTAGGTTCTTCTTCTTCTCTTCTCTTTTATTTTTTTTCCTCTCCTTTGTAGAAACCATAAATAATTTCAACTCCAACTTCGAATGCTATATTTTCTTCGGTGCCTTGTAGCGATTGAAGTGGTGAGTACAGTTATGGGGAGCTTCGAGAGAAGTAAAGAAGGAAAGGAAAAGGCCATTGAAGAATTGGCTCTGAAAGAGGCAATGCCTCTTGAAGACGATTTATTAGACAAGGGCAAGGCGATGACTATTGACATAGCCATTTATGTGAGGAAATGAATATTATTCAATAGATAGAGAAGATGAGATAAAGAAAGGACCAATTTCAGACCCCGAGGCCAGAATGCAGTAGGGCTAACGTGTCCCACACTCGATTCTTGAGATTCATGGACTGTCATAAGAGCTGCTAGCAAGTAGAAGCACAGAACAAAGCAAGTACGTCAAGTATAAGTAATTTTTAAATTGATTGAACTTCGCTCTAGCCGAGGTGAGGTAGCGTTTGCCATAGTCCCCTTGTTTACTAGGATAATAGGATGAATGCCATAATCATCAATCACTATTCTGGCGATTCCTAATCGGATTTTTGAATCAATCGAATAATGCTTCCTCAATGTCACACTCCATGAAAGTGATTAGATCATACATTTGTGGTGTTAAACAAATAAACTTTGGAATCGGAGGCTCCACTATGATTTCTCACTGAGTTTAGAGAAGGAAAGTGCTCTCTATGAAAATCTTCTTATGTCTCACTTCCCGAAGAGAGGGACCTTTCGTTCTTACAATGGCACAAAAGCATTTCCATAAGCTCAACACATTTCTCACATAACATTGAGTACACCAATTAATGACTCAATTTCCCTCTTTCTTTCTTTCCTTTCCTTTTCTCTTTCTTCTCTTACTTGCAATGTCTTCAATGTAGGCTTAAGAAAGGTGACCAACATCATCCTCCATTAATAGATTTTAGAAACTCGTCTCATTAAGTTAGAGCAAGTACGCACAAAGAGGGTGGACCTTCTTTCTTCTTCAATGGAATGGGGGAAACACAAATCCTTTTCTCTTATTCTTCAATGCAAAAAAAGGCATAACCCTAACTCCTCTTTTTTCTCTCTTTTTCTTGGCTACCACCAATAAATCATCAACCCTTCTCAACTACCTTCTCAAACCCTCACTAATGGAGTAAATGAAATTCCCATTTGACAACAAAATCCATCCAAAGTTCTATCAAAAAAGGAGGAAGCTTCTCTTTTCAAAATTGTGGCCAAATAAAAAACCAGATATTTTTTTCTACTTCCATTTGATAGAGGATGAAAAAACTGAGAAAAAACAACTTGAATGGACCAAAATGGCCTTCTAGTCAGAAAGTTATTGTAGTTTGAAATTGGGCTAACCACATGGCTTCAGATGCAATCTTCATACAATGGTGTGGGCTGTGCTGGTGGCGGCTTAATCTTAACTGTAGATTTGGTACAAAAAGCACCTTTAATGTCAACTATTGGATAAAGACAACGATTCTTAAATCCAGACCATTAATGAGGAATCTATTGATGTAAGTGTGACATAAGGGGTAATGCACACTGACGTAAGCGGTCAACCTTGCGTCAACACCCTTTTTGTTGTCAAGTTGTGATTCGTTGTCTTTTCTAAAATTTAAGGGCTGTCTCTCACTCACAAAAAGCTGAACTTAATACTAGCCATAGGATTTGCATCCTCAATCTCAGATCTTCTAAGATCTAAAGACATAGCTTGGATTGGAATCAACACCTTTGTTGATATACACGGGCAACACCGAAACCACACTACCTCATAAAATCACTCATGAGCCCCTGCCTTTATAATATTTGCATGTAGCCCTCTCACTTTCAAGCATTGACTTCTAAATACGCACCCCACTGACTGAGATCAAGTTGGCCTTTTTGGTTCGGATTTTTTGGACTGATCTCGTAAAAATGTGCACAATTTCTTCTTATGGTCTTCGATCGAGATGAAACGAAGTGCGTTGGAACCATGAAGCAACGTCTACAACTCTACACGAGACCCGATTGTCAAATGCAGTTATTAAAAAGATTATATTGCTCCTGAATGTTTTAGATGTTGTAACTTCCTCATATAGAATCAAAATGTGAAAAAATCAAGTACATTGGAACCATTGGATTTTTCTCACAAGGTTACATAAAGGACATTTCTTCCAAAAAAATCATGTTCAATGCCGAAACTTTCCTCGACTACCACATAAGCCAGTTTTTTCCTATGGATGCTGTAACTTCTTCATACAATATCGAAACTGGACGAAATCAAGTGTGTTAGAAAGGATAAATTGCACTCTAGATTTTTCATGAAGAAACCATCTTCTAGAAAAATCATTTTCACTACCGAAAATGCTCACAAGAATAAATAGGCCAAATTTGTCAGCTTTGACATGGAATCTCGTATCACCTATCATAGATGAATCAATCACCTTTATACACACCATGTAGCACTGTCATCTCATCGGAGAGATCAAACGCTTCCACATCATCTAAATTGGTCACGAAATCACCCCCATGTGGCCGAGGTTGACAACAGAAACAACCAGAAAACAACAGTTTGCAATTATATATGATTCCTGATCTTTATCGATTAGATCCTAGTTATATTATCCTCTTCAACTCATTTAGTTATTCTCATCCAAAACATGACTCACATGATGCTGCTCTGTAATAATGGTCTCAATTACTGCTTTCGAAGTTCACTCTCTCCGCTCTTGATACATCCAAGGTAGAGTAATTAAAAGAAAAGGAAAAAACTCTTATATTAAGATTATGAGGAACCAGTGACTTTCAGTTCTTAATAACTTATGAACCACACTGTATAATCTCCAACATAAATAAAATTCTTTTCCATTATGTCCATTAGTTATATGAGGGTATTCAATTTTTTTTTTTTTATCATCCTCCCATAGTTCTAAATACTAAAAATGTTAGATACTAAATCTTAATCATGCCCTTTGAAGCACTACATTTCACACCAAATCTAGTAGGAAATGTATAATTCAAGCTTAGACAAAGTAATAATTTCATAATCAAAAGACATTTAGATTGGAACAAACAGTTTTAATGAAATCATGTATATATAATTATCTGGACATTATTTTCCTCTCTATGTCCATGTGTTTATCGACACTGGCCTGTCTAGCCTTAATAGCCCTACCATTATAATGTTCATAGCTTCACTTATCTTTGTCAGTTAGGTAAGTACATTTAAAGAAAACAAATAGCACTCTTCACCTTCCATGTCCATGAGACAAAAATGTGAATAGCCTGGTCGACTACGAGAAAGGCACACAGCTAAAAGCAATAATGGATTTGCAACATTCATTTTAGTAGGACAATGGGGCCGCTTAGGCCCTTCATTTTCCTGCTCACGTGATGATAGAGACAACTAGCAAAAAGCATGGACCTTTATTTCCCTACAATGAACATGAATGATGCTATCCTTTGCAATTTATATATGATCCATAATCCTTGTTGAGGAAACCTTAGTCACATTATCCTCTTCAACTCTTTAGTCATTCTCATCCAAAACACGACTCACATGATACTACTCTATAGTCATTGTCTCAGTTACTGCATTGGAAATTCACTTTCTCCACCCTTATTATGTCCTAGGTAGAATAGTTAAAAAAAAAAAAAAAATCTCTTATGTCAAGATTTTAAGGAACCAGTAGTTTTTAATTCATAATAATTATTTATAGGGTAATTTACAGCGCTAGAGAATGCCAGTATTATAGAAATACCGCCTGTGTAATACCAAATTGCATTCAGATCCCCTGCCGTCAGCCTCTCTTAAGTGATGCTATAAAATGATGCTTTAACTCTTTCGAGTAAAATCCATATTTGTTGCCCATTTTACATCAACCTAAAACTACCCCTATGCGTCCAATTTTGTGCTCAACCTAGGGGTGTCAAATACTAAACCGGACCGGACCGGACCGATTAAACCCGATCCAAACCGAACCGGTGGCTTATTGGGCCGGTTTTGGTTTGTATATTAAATTGAATCCGGTCTCGGTTCGGTTCCGGTTAGCCCGTTGGGCCACCGAAAATGCCAAAAATATACATCGAAACCGGAACCTATCCAAACTGACCCGAGCCCACCGTTTAACCCCTAATACAAAATTGCAAATTCGACATTTTAACTTCAATAGTTCAACACTTCAACCTTTCAAAACCCTAATTTTTCAAAAGAATGAAAAGTTGAAAACCTAGGTTGGTGACGCTGTGACGGAGTGAGCAGCAGGCAGTAGCGGCCAGCAGCCAGCGGACCAGCGGTTATGGCCATGGGCCCTAGCGCCGGAGTTGGCAAATGTAATAGCGAAGGCAACAAGCGATGTGTACAGTTATGGGGTGTTTGTGCTGGAGGTGGCGTGCGGCCGGAGACCCATTGAAACGTCGTCTGATGATGAGCCGCTGCTGATCGATTGGCCGATTGGGTGAAACTGTGAAAGTGAAACCGTGAAAGAGCTTTATGCGAAACAGCGAAAGGGAGGCTCATCGAAGCCCCTGACTCGAGGATTGTAGGGGAGTACAAGGTGGAAGACACGGAGGCGGTGCTTAAGATTGGGTTGGCTTGCTGCCATCCTAACCCTGACGGTAAATTTCGAAGCCGTGAGATCTGAATTGGAGGCGGTGCTTAAGACAGGTAAATTTCGAAGCCGTGAGATATGAATTGGAATTCATCAAATTCGTACTTTCCAGTATCAAGTGACGAGACGCAAAGATTATTACATGAAGAGTTATTGCAGTTTCAAGGAGTTTCATAATAAGCAAAAATCATTTTCTTAAAACTTGATCCAGAACCTAGGATGTTGGCAACTAGCAGAAATCTCTTTTGAACCAGGTTGGATTTTCCATTTGTTTTTCTTTTAATATGGCCCGTTCTACTTCATTTCTTTGGGAACCTATGTGGAGATGGTAGGTAAGGATTTTTACTGTTAAAGCTGCTATCCACTCGTGATTAGACTCTATCATGTTAATAGTTTTCTTCCATTCTTACTTGATTCAAGAAACATTATTCACTAGAGAGATTTCCTTCTTTTTTTGGTTGGTTTGCTATGTTTTCATGAATAGAATACTACTGAGTGCTGACCTGTAGTGGAACTTGGTTTATAAAAGAACCTGGAGAAGTTCTTTGTAGATTGGAGACTGAATTTTAGGGTAGAAGTACAAATGGGAGTAGTGCTGTTAGATGTTTAGTGAAAGCAAAGAAAAGTAATCTTCTGTATTACTGATTGATTGAAGTGAGGGGATTGAAGGACTGAATTGATCAGTATTACTTTGTTTTCCCCCTTAATATCATAATATAGAACTTTCCAATTCAGTTTGGTGCATATAAACACTGAAGGTCTATGTCAAGATTTGGTAATTATTTTTGTATATTGTATAAATTATTTGCAAAGATGTGTCAGACATTTTCACTTGACTATTTTACCCTTCATTTTTATTTAAATTACATCACTCCTTCATTATTGCACGGTTTGCACATCGACAGCGATGATAGGTAAAGCTGTAAAGCTTGTGTTTTAATTGAGAACTAATGTTTCCCTCCTCTAACAACTGATTTGAGACCCCTGCAACCTTCAAGTTCTCTCTCTACAAATTTCAGCTCTTTCTCTGGTACTCCAGCCTCCAGGACCCCAGATATATCCTTTCAGTCAATTTTATCTTTCCATATTTTATTTTTGAATCTTATTTATGTTTTTTCAACTTCTTCAAATATGAGATTTTGTATCAAATTTCAGCATGCAATAGTGTATTATATAGGGCTAATTTAAAGAGGTCATTTTTGAATTTGTAATGCTTGGTATTCTTATTTTATTAACATGTCATATGTTTTCTTATTAATTATAGAAATGTCCATCAATATAGAAAATGAGCCCGATTGTGGGTCAGATGCTGATGTTATGTCTGATGATGGACCATATATTCCTGGAATTCCATCAACAGAACCTTCAAGTGTCGTAACACTTGAAACAAATGCAACTACCAAAAGGAAAAGAAGGAGTGTAGTTTGGGATGAGTTCACAATCATTGATGGGAAGGGTTTTGATGATGGGAAGAATCGAGCTGAATGCAAAAGATGTAAGCAAGTTTATAAGGCTGATAGTAATATTAATGGAACTGGAAGCCTTAGGAGACATATTCTACATTGCCCAAAAAGGGAAAACAAAGGAAACACAAGCACCCAAATGATTTTGGGTGTAAATGAAGGGAAAGTGATGTTAAGAGACGAAAAAGTTGACCAAGATTTTGTGTGGGACAAAATTACGAAGCTTATTGTGAGACATGAGTTACCTTTAGTTTTTGTTGAGTATGAGGAGTTCAGAGAGTTAATTACATACCTTTTTCCGGGCTATACCCATATTGCTCGAAACACACAAATGTCGGATATTTTGAGGTTATACAATTTGGAGTCCATTAGAATCAGGAATTTACTTAATTCATTTCCTGGGAGGATTTCTTTGACAAGTGATTTATGGACATCTATCACTAATGATGGATACATTGCTTTGACTGCCCATTACATTGATAAGGATTGGGTGTTGCATAAGAAGTTGTTAAAGTTTTGCATTATGCCACCTCCACACACTGGCATCCATATTTGTGAAATAGTTTCAAAAATCTTATCTGACTGGGGTATTGATCGAAAATTATTTTCAATTACTTTAGATAATGCCATAGCTAATTTCTGTTTTGTTGACTTGCTGAAGAAAAATTTGAATTTGAAGAATGCTCTTTTATGTAGAGGATTACACTTTCATAATAGGTGTTGTGCACATATTCTCAATCTTATTGTACAAGATGGACTAAAACACATAGATGACTCTGTGGTGTTGGTGCGATCTAGTATAGCCTATGTGAAAGGATGACATGCAAGAAAAGTAAAATTCTTGGAAATTTGAAAGCAATTGGGATTACAAAGTAGTAAGGGCTTACGTGCTGATGTCTCCACAAGGTGGAACTCAACCTATCTCATGCTTGATTCTGCATTATTTTATTGTAAAGCATTTGAGAACCTTGGACTAGTGGATGACAACTTTAAAACTTGTCCTAGTTCTGAACAATGGTTGAAGATTGAGAGATTAACGAGTTTTTTGTATCCCTTCTATGCAATTACTGTTTTGCTTTCTGGTTCCAAGTATCCCACAGCAAATTTATATTTTGAAAATGTTTGGGAGATTCAAAAAAGTTTATTAGAAGAGGTATCACGTGGGCTCAACTTTATGAAGCCAATGGCAGTGGAAATGAAGAAAAAATTTGACAAATATTGGAGTGAATATAGTCCAATTTTGGCCATTGCTTTGGTGTTTGATCCTCGATATAAACTTAGTTTTGTGACTTGGGCATTTTCTAAGCTTTGCAACCTGGACTTAAATGCATCTACAATGTGTAACAATGTGAGGAATTCTTTATATCAATTGTTTGATGAGTACAAGAGTATGCAACCAAGTGACTATGATGTTCCTACACTTACCCATCGTCCTGGGAGATCTAGAACAAGATTTGTAAGTAAATTTACATTCTGATAGTAATTTTGATTTATTTTTTAATACAAGTTTTCAACATTCATTGCTAATCTTATTAATGATTCATATTTCGGCTATTTCTCAATTTTCATAGGAATTTATGGTATCCGAGCTTGCTGAGATGGATAATGGAAATAAATCTCAATTGGATATATATCTAGATGAACCCAAGGTCCCATTCAATGATAATGAATATGATGAGTATGATGTGTTGGCATTTTGAAAAGCAAATGGGTCAAGGTATCCAAATGTGGCTCGAATGGCTCGTGATGTCTTGCCTATACCAGTTTCCACAGTTGCTTCAGAGTCGGATTTCAGCGCAGGGGGCCATGTTATTGATAAATATCGGAGCAAACTCCTACCTACCAATGCTGAAGCATTAATATGCCTTCGGGATTGGATGTTTGATATAGACTTCAGAGGTAATTTTTCATTCAGTATATTTTTCATTTTTAATTGTCTTAATTAGTTAATTAGTGTCTTATTTTACTTTGTATGTAGCTGAGCCTTTTGATGATCCCACTGATGTGGATAATGCACTTGGAAATATACTGGAACTATTGCACATTGAAAAGGAGAGAGGTGCAGTAGCTAGTTCTTCAGCTGGTCCTACTCCTAGAGAAGGATAAGCTCAATGTGCCTGCAACAAGAGAAAGACCTTCCTAGGTACCTGCAAATTCTAGCATCTCTAATTTGTTTGCTGGTTGTTATTGCTTTTTGCATGCTGTGGTAGTTGCACAACCACATGGGTTATCCAAATTTATA
This sequence comes from Macadamia integrifolia, assembly GCF_013358625.1. Taxonomy (NCBI): domain Eukaryota; kingdom Viridiplantae; phylum Streptophyta; class Magnoliopsida; order Proteales; family Proteaceae; genus Macadamia; species Macadamia integrifolia. Next base: position 208,202 of record NW_024868838.1, on the reverse strand, counting down.
TCTTCAAGGGGTTTATTCTATTACATATATTCATTAGTTGAACATTGGTTAGTGCTTTAGGTATTATAATGCCTCTATTGCTTGTTATTTTCTGTATGGTCTAACTGTAGATGATTTGATAAGGTTTGTCTTTGGATATACATGTGGATAAATGACAACAGTGTTGTGGGAGCCATTGGAAAGATATTTATTGCAGGTTTGTCTTTGGAACTATAGCCTTATTGCTTTACAGTCTAAGGGATCTCATGGTGGTCCTTCTGACTTTTTTCTTAATATTTCTACATAATATCTTCACTTGTTGATGTGCAATTGTTTGTTCATTTTTTTCCCAGTCGTATCTTTTACTGCAGCACTTGGTTTCGTTTTTTGTGGAGGGAAGTGAGTCTTCTCAATTTTAAAGCATTTGCAATTGATCTAGATTTCTGTTAACATAGTTGTCAAGGTGTGCCTTGGCGGCTTGTTGGTGTCATTTTTGTTTTTCACCCCTCCACCGCCTTGGGTCATCTAGCCACCTTGACAACTATGCTTTTCATGTGTGTGCTTTGTTTAGTTTAAAAGCTTTTGGATCTACTGGAGTTATTGTCATATCTTTTGTTCTACTTGTAGATTATTTTTTATCTTTTAGGCCTTATAATATTTTCAATGACAATTAATTTGTATATATTGTAAGAAAGATAAATCGGTAGTTGCTGCTGTTCTTGTTGGGAAAACTTTTCCCTGTATTAGTGTTCTACTGTATGCTTGAATTTTATTTTTCACTCGTGGGGTTTGAAATATAGTTTTCATTTATCTTGCTAATGAGAAAACACTAATTCTTTCTGCTTTCAGGTGTTGAGAAAGCTTGTGGATGATGCATCAAAGTTTTTGAATGACAAAATCACCAAAGCTGTGGTAACAATGCCATCATACTTCAATGATTCCCAAAGATGTGGTAAAGAAACTTGTCAATGTACTATCATCTCTAGCAGAGGTATGGAAGCCATCAAACCCAGACTCCGAGGACATCTATGGCATCCAGATGCAGTATCAAGGCACTAGCATCAATGCCAAGAGAAGAAGAATGGCGCACGGTTTCATTAGTTTCAAAATTCCAAGTTTCTTTAGAAATTCTAGTCTTAGTGAGAATTCTATTCCTAGTATAGTGTGGAATTCTATTTGAGTTTTGCTTTCAGTTTCTTTCCACTTCAAACTATTTTTACCTGTCTTCGTCCAAGGCTCCAAGCTGTATAAGGTCTTTATAGATACAATCTTCTTTTGAATTGGTTTTCTTTATCTCATCAAGTCCTAGTTAATTAACAATCTCCAAACATAATAATATAATGGGGAATTTTTAACTAGTTTTAAGTTAAATAGTGAACTAGTTTTAAGTTAAATATATTAGTTGTTTTTCATTTTTCAAATATTCATTGAATTGCCTAAATGCTTCAGCAGGTCAGCAGTTGGTTGTTTCCTAATGGCTCCATACCAGTTTAAAAAACCGATCCAAACCGAAATGAACTTGATAAATCCAAACCGATACCAACCCGAACCCAAACCGCACCAAAACCGACACCAGACCGAAACCGATAAATCCTTAATGGGTCGATTTCGGTCAGTTCTAAAGTCACACCGAAACCGGTGGAACCAGACCGAAACCGCACCAAACCGGACCGTTGACACCCCTAGCTCAACCCATGATCGAGAATGGTAGCCAATGCATAGATTCAAGTCTTGCAACCATACGATTACCCGCCTTGAGGATCGCTTCAAGAAGTTTCATGAAGAGCCCATGAGTTTTGAGCTCCTTGCAAGCTGATTCAAGGGTCTGTATAGATTCTTTGAATTGTAAGTGATGAGGCAAAATATGTCACTTTCCTCAGCACGGCTAAAGCATGTACCCACCTCGGCACCAAGCAGGCCGTGCTTCACCTTGGCCTCAATCACGCCGTGCTCCACCTCGGCACCAATCAGGCCGTGCTCAACCTCGGCCTCAATCATGCCGTGCTGCACCTCGGCACCAACAGGCCGTGCTCCACCTCGGCCTCCATCTGGCCGTGCTACTGCCTCGGCCTCCAACATGCCGTGCTACTGCCTCGGTCTCCATCAGGTAGTGCTCCACGTCGGCCTCCATCAGGCCGTGCTCCACCTCGGCCTCAATCATGCCGTGCTCCACCTCGGCACCAATCAGGCTGTGCTCCACCTCAGCCTCAATCATGCTGTGCTCCACCTCGGCACCAATCAGGCTGTGCTCAACCTCGGCCTCAATCATGCCGTGCTGCACCTCGGCCTCAATCATGCCGTGCTGCACCTCAGCACCAATCAGGCCGCGCTCTACCTCGGCCTCAATCATGCCGTGCTATTGCCTCGGCATCCAACAGGCCGCGCTCCACCTCGGCCTCCATCGGGCCGTGCTACTCCCTCGGCCTCAATCACGCCGTGCTCTACCTCGGCACCAATTAGGCCGTGCTGTTGCATTGGCGTCCATCGAGCCGTGCTGTTACCTCGACCTCATCTGGCCGAGCTGCCACCTCGGCCCGACGTCAACAACAAGGATTCCAGAAACGTGTTTCTGTCCACCCCTACATTCAAGGAACGTAGTCTATTCCGGAGGTCAGGAGTCTATCCACTACACGTCATCATGATGTCACACGGTTGATCTCTCCTAGTTAAGAGGGGAATATTCCAAGAATATTCCTGGAATCACAGAGCCACTCTCCTTGAGGACTCCACACCTAAGTAGGACTCTTGACAATCGTCTCCCACTTACCCTCCATGAGCAGCCTATAATTACCAAGGTAAGCCTCCATCACAAAGGATGGATTACTCACTTCTCATACCGTAAAGCTCTCTTGAGCATCTGTTGTGGAAAGGTCTAACTTAGGCATCGGAGAGTCCCCCGTCGGGTCAACCCGGCTCTCATTGTCATCTCTTCTGTGCAGGTTGGCCAAAGCACCAGGAACTGCAGGAGAGATAGTCCAGTCAAATTTTTCCGCATCAGATTGGCACCGTCTGTGGGAAACTGTTACAAAAAGTCACCTTGGAACAATGCAATTAAGGAGTGAGAAGGTCGTTTCTTCAACGACAACGCGTGCAAGATCCACTCGGGAAGTACCACTAGACGTTCCCATTCACCACCTGTGGTAGGGCAGGAAAACGTCCCAGTAGAGACCCCTCTAGAAGGACCCCGGCAAACCAGGCCCGATCCACAGGTTACGCAGGGAGAGGGGGATCAGTGCGAGCAGAACCCTCAGCTATCTCGCCATATCCCATCGTCCCGGGTAACTCATCCAAACATGGAAGAACAGATGCAGAGTTTGCAGCTACATGTATTAGCCACGAACGCACTGGTGAGGGATTTCATAAGACAGTTCGGCTCCGCACTTCCAGTAACACGCACTAGTTCAGCTCAGCCGCAAAGGCCTGCTCTGAGCAGAAATCCCATTGACGAATCTCCTGCCAACAGCGTCACCCCTAATCAACAGCAAGAAGGGGGTCAGGCAGGACTTCGCGCACTGTCCATTCTGTACCACCGCGATCTCTTGCTCGGATCGGGAGAGCAGATCGTTCTGAACGTCATCGGAGCCCTGAGACACATGATACTCATAGATCCCCACACCGTGTAGGAGGACGCCAACCTTCGCCTCAAAGACACACTAGAGGCACTCGTCCGCACAGAGAAGAACATGAGAACTACCAGAGGCAAGCTAGGCGAGATTGACCCCATCCTGGTCAAAGCTCGCCCATCGGGCCTACCAGAGGTGCACCATGGCAGGGTCACCAAGGCCAAGGAAGAAGCCTCAGGAGAGAAGGGTCACGCCGATCAACAGATGGCCGAGCCGAGGAGAGAAGAGCTGACCTTGAGAGCCGAATCCACTGACTCACTGAGCGAGTAGAGGGAATACAGAGGCAGGAGCACTTGGCCGACATGACAGTAACCCCGGCCCATAATGCTCTTTTCGACGAATTGATTGATGCCGAGCTGCCCTCAAATTTTGTGATACCTGTCTTCAACGGATATGATGGCACCACAGATCCCCACGATCATCTACTATACTACAGCTCAGCCATGGCAGTGCATGGTAGGTCAGACGCAGTTCTCTGCCGTGCTTTCGTAGCCTCATTAAAAGGAGCCGCGCTGGTCTGGATGTCACACTTACGGCCACGGTCCATCCGCAGCTATGAAGAACTGACAAGAGCGTTCCTCACACGTTTCCAAGCAAGTATGAAGCAGAAGCAAACTATGCAAAACGTGATGAACATGAGGCAAGGGGCGAGGGAGACAATAAGAGAATTCCTTGCCTGATTCACGAAGGAGACATTGGAGGTAAAAAACTTGCCAGAGGGAGTGGTTATAGCACATTGTGCAATGGGGTAATGGGGCAGTGCATGGTAGGTCAGACATTGTTATAGCACATTGTGCAATGGGGTAATGCACCCCGATCTGGTTCAGTCCCTGGCCCTCGACTTACCGGAAACGATGCCCGCACTGTTGAGACGGTGCAATCAATACGCCAACATGGAGGAAGTTCTGGCAGCCCGAGGAATAGCTGACAGGGTTGATCAGGCAGAGAAGGAGAAGAAAAGACTCTGAGGCATAGGGACGACTCCCGTGAGCCGAAGAAAAATAGAACAGATCGGCCCCTGGACACAGCTGAACTTGAGCAATATGAACTTGATCGTTCACGAACAAACCTGCTCTTGGAGATCCAAAATCAGAAGTACTTTCGCTGGCCCAGGCCAATGGCAGGTAAACCAGAAGAGATGAACCTCAACAGGTATTGCCGATACCACCGAGACCATGGACATGACACTGAAGATTGTAAGTCTTTGAAAAGGGAAATTGATGAGCTCATTAAGGCCGGATACCTCAGCCAGTATCTGAAACAGAAATATGGTGGGAACTGGCCCGAGCTGATGAGAGAAGATGCCCAGCCGAGCCGAGGTAAGGCCGAACCGACAATGGATCCAACCACGAACCGAGTTGTCACATACGACAACCAACCCGTGGGTTCGGCCATCCTAACAATCATGGGCGGACCTACGGCAGAACCAATTTAACAGGTGCCAATAGTCCGAATCACTGAGGCCAGTAGACAATCTATCAGTAGAGAGATTTATCAGTAGATTGCCTTGAAATCCAATCAATTGGGTGTTAGTCTTGAAGATTTTATACTATCAGCACCTTAGCAGTTATTCAATTCCAATCACGTAGCAGATTAGATTCTATTGTGAAGCAATGTATTTGTCCCAAGTGCTTACAACACGTTAATATACTATGAAGCTTCTCGCAAATATCTAACTTTTCTAACATTGTGTACAGCTCGGCAGCAAATAAGACTGAGCTCCAGCTTGGCACTTCAAGACCAGACCCTAGTCTGGCGACTCAAAGACCTTAACCAATGAGGCACAAAGACCGAGCTCAAGCTCGGCACCATAAGACCAGACCCTAGTCTGGCGACACAAAGACCTTAATCAATGAGGCACAAAGACCGGGCCCCAGCTCGGCAGCAAATATGACCGAGCTCCAGCTCGGCACCTCAAGACCAGACCCTAGTCTGGCGACTCAAAGACCTTAACCAATGAGGCACAAAGACCGAGCTCAAGCTCGGCACCATAAGACCAGACCCTAGTCTGGCGACACAAAGACCTTAATCAATGAGGCACAAAGACCGGGCCCCAGCTTGGCAGCAAATAAGACCGAGCTCCAGCTCGGCACCTCAAGACCAGACCCTAGTCTGGCGACTCAAAGACCTTAACCAATGAGGCACAAAGACCGAGCCCTTGCTCGGCACCACAAGACCAGGCCCTAGTCTGGCGACTCAAAGACCTTAACCAATGAGGCACAAAGACCGGGCCCTAGCTAGGCAATACTAAGACCGAGCTCTAGCTCGGTGCCACAAGACTAGACCCTAGTCTGGCGACTCAAAGACCTTAACCAATGAGGCACAAAGATCGGGCCCCAGCTCGGCAGTAAATAAGACCGAGCTCAAGCTCGGCACCGCAGGACCTGACCCTAGTTTGGTGACTCAAAGACCTTAACCAATGAGGCACAAAGACAACGATCTAGCTCGGCAGCAACTAGACCGAGCTCGGGGGCTAATCCACAAGCACTCAAAATACATTTTACCGAGGGAGATCTACATAAATATGGATCTATATATATGAGGCTAATCTCCGGGGGGCTGATCCACGAGCCTAGCTCAGCGTAAGAAAATCCATCGGGTCGGATCACTTCTTCACCAACATCGATTGAGCCGCAGGGCTGTACCAGAGTAGCATGGACGGGAACGCGCCACTCATAGTCCGTCAGATCATAGCCGAGCATCTTATCCTGAAGTAACAAGATGGCATCGTCTGAGCCGCCCTTAAACGAAGAAATGCTAACGTCATCCAACAACTCCTGGTTGGGGTAAGGGATCAGCCACCTAGGGCCATTTCTTCTCGACCCCCATGAAAACGCTTTGCTTCCATTGCCCTCGAACAAGCGATAGCCATGTCCTCAAACTGTTGAACAGCCTCGGATGAGAAAGTGAGGCGGTGCATCTCGAATCAGATTAAATGCTCTAGCAGGTCGACTCGAACTGCTAGAGCGGGGGTCTGGTGATGAGGCAAAATATGTCACTTTCCTCAGCGCGGCTAAAGCATGTACCCACCTCGGCACCAATCAGGCTGTGCTTCACCTCGGCCTCAATCACGCCGTGCTCCACCTTGGCACCAATCAGGCCGTGCTCAACCTCGGCCTCAATCATGCCGTGCTGCACCTCGGCACCAACAGGCCGTGCTCCACCTCGGCCTCCATCTGGCCATGCTACTGCCTCGGCCTCCAATATGCCGTGCTACTGCCTTGGTCTCCATCAGGCCATGCTCCAGCTCGGCCTCAATCATGCCGTGCTTCACCTCGGCACCAATCAGGCCGTGCTCCACCTCGGCCTCAATCATGCCGTGCTCCACCTCGGCACCAATCAGGTCGTGCTCAACCTCGGCCTCAATCATGCCATGCTGCACCTCGGCCTCAATCATGCCGTGCTGCACCTCGGCACCAATCAGGCCACGCTCTACCTCGGCCTCAATCATGCCGTGCTATTACCTCGGCATCCAATAGGCCGTGCTCCACCTCGGCCTCCATCAGGCCGTGCTACTCCCTCGGCCTCAATCATGCCGTGCTCTATGATGAGCACATTTATGTGTGAAATCTAGGGTAGTAAAACATGCATTTTATATATTTAGAATGGAGCTACCTTGGGTTTTATTCTCTTTTTGTAGGTTTTAAATTTTTAAGGCCTTAAGGATTATCGGGTGCTATATCTTCAATTTTACACATAAAGAGGTCCTATTTCTTTCCATGGTTGCGAAGAGGACGGAATTCTGAGCAAGATGGACGTGTTCAATTAAAAGTACACATTCGTTTGGTCACCCGTACAAATGATTATTCTTTTGGGTCAGAAAAAGAATAGTGGATCAGAACTGAACCGAGATGCAGAACCAGCCCGTTTACAATTGTCCCAGAGGTACAAGGAATACTCCAAATACCAACAAGGATCGATGGACCACATCCTTAAGTGATTAAAGATTTGTTTTTTGTAACAACAACTACCTAGCATAGTTGGTGAGCTATGGTGTACAAAATTCTCTTGCTCACCAAGAGGTCTCAAGTTAGAATCTCATGGTTGTTTTTTTTAGAGAATTTGTTGAAGATTTCTTGCTTTTCACTCACTTAAAGCACTAAGGGCATGGAGGGGATTTCCACATCAAATTAGAAGCAAGCAAAATCGTGGAAGGGTTCTTGCACAAGAGAAAAAAAAAAAAAAAAAGGAAAGGAAAATCGTGGAAGCAAGAAGAGCAGAAAAAAAAAAGGAAAGAGAAAAAAAAGGGGAGAACCAAAGATTGTCCAAATCTTCTCTCTCCTCCACATCATCACCAAAGATTGTCCAAATCACACAAAGGAAGAAAAAAATCGTCCCTAGGAGAGAGAAAAAAGAAGAAAAATAAATTAGAAAAAGAAAAGGAAAGAAAATAAGCAAAAAAAAAAATTATAGGAAATTTATTTCTCTCTTCTCTCTCCTCCATCTTAGCACTTTTGGACTCAAAAGATCTCACAATCAATTGTGGGTTTCTCTCTTTTAGGAAAGAGAAAATTGTTACCCTACCTCTCCATTCCCTATAAATACAACTCATGTAAGAGGAGGAGAAACAATTCATTCTTCTTCTAGTTTTCTTTAGTTGCTCTCTCTCTTCCTCTTTCTCTCTTTAGTTCTAGTTCTTCTCTATCTTTGCTTTAATCACTTTTGTAATATTTTTTTTTATGTCAATTAATGCAAGCACTCTTTTATTTTTATTCAGTTCTTTTTATGTTTATGATTTATGCAATTGAGTTGTAATTTTTTAAGTTATAGTTCTAGGCTTAGATCTAGGTGACAAGATCACGAGCCCTGGAGCAATTTTTTTTCAAGTTCAAGCATTGATTCAAGTAAGTAGGCTCCTTCAGTAGTCTTCTCTCCTCCCTCTCATTCCCTCTTCTGACTACCCTTTCTTTCTTAATTTAGGATTTTTATTTTCAGTCATTACATTATTGCTATCCCTTTCCCCCAAGGTTCATGGCTAGTGTATGTGTTGGCTTTGCCCCTCCTTGCCATAGAACCATCAATTTATTGCTTTTATTTTAAGTGTCTCCCTTTCCCTAAAGCCAAGTAGAGAAACCCTTGTAAGAGTGACTCTCTGGTCAAGTAGGGAAGCTCATATTATGATGCATCCCTCGGGCTTAGTAGAGAAACCTACTTGTGAGTCTCTCTCTAGCTTTATCCCCTTTCTTTTACTTTATTTTTATTTCAGCTTTTATTTATTTTTTCTTTATTATTATTATTTTTTAATTGCGTGGGTTGTTTATTTTTAGTTATTTATTTATTTATTTAATTTTAATTGCGTGGCTTGCGTCTTTAAATTCTTAGATGACGAATGGTTAGGACGTTATTTTTAGGACGGTAATTAGAATTAGATCACAACCATTAATCAGTTCACTTTCGCATTATTAAAAGAAATAAAAAATAAAGTGGCTGCTCTCCCTGTGTTCGACCCGTAGCTATACTGATCCGTACGCTTGCGGTTACATTTTAAATCTCAAACAATCCCCTATGATGGAGGCTTACCTTGGTATTTATAGGCTACTGATGGAGAGAGAAGGAAGGGAATTTATGGAGAGTCCTGTTTAGGCGTAGAGTCCTTGAGGGGAGTGGCTCCATGATTCTGGGAATATTCCGAGTTTCAGGGCATATTCTGGGAATATTCTCCATTGATCTCAAAGGTGCAAGTCGTGAGAGGGGTGAACGCCTCTGATGATGTGTAGTGGATAGAGTCCTACCCCCATGATCAGGGATTATGTCCCTTGAATGTAGGAGTGGATGTGTGCATGTTTCTGGGTGCCTTACTTGATTGTGCCGAGCCAAGGTGATAGGTTGGTCGACCCGAAGTGACTAGTAGCACGGCCTGATGGACGACCGAGGTGACAACACGGCTTGATGGAGGGCTAAGGTGGTAGCACAGCCTGATTGAGGGCCAAGGTGGCAGCACGGCCTGATGGAGTGCTGAGGTAGTAACACGGCCTGATTGAGGGCCAAGGTGGTAGCATGGCCTGATGAGATGCTAAGGTGGCAGCACAGCCTGATGGAGGGCCGAGGTGGTAGCATGGCCTAATGAGATGCTGAGGTGATAGCACGGCCTGATGGAGGGCCGAGGCAGTAGCATGGCTTGATGAGATGCTGAGGTGGCACCATGGCCTGTCGGGATACCGAAGTGGTAGCACAGCCTGATGGAGGGCCGAGGTGGTAGCACGGCCTGATGGAGGGCCGAGGTGCAGCGTTGGTTAGGACAATCCCTGCCCGTGCAGTGGTTGGGAAGAAATACCCTTATCAAAACCTAAATAACTTTTTATAGAAATTAGGATTTAATATGAAACCAGCTACAGTAGGACCCTTAAACATACCCTTAATTATGGTAGAAGAAGGGTGGAAAAACCCTATATAACAGTGGGCCCACAAAGGAAAATACCAAGTCTGGGCATTCTGTTACCCCGACAGGCAGGCCGGTTAGCCACAGGGTATCCCACTGGTTTACCATTTTGCACCATTTGCTGTCCTAACCTTTGGGTTCTTGAGTCCACCCATTATACGACTGGTTTCACTCATTTTCTAGGCCATTTAATACCCTTAACATGGCCATTAAATCTGTGAAATTCTCTCGCCTACTGCTATACTATAGGAGAGCCTATTGTCCTTATGCTAGCTGGGTCCTAACACTTGGGCATTCAACTACTTCCGAATTAGGGTGTTACAGAAGCTGTAATGTGAAGATTACTGTTGCTAGTTCTAATCATGTGTGGGGTAATTCTTTTCATAATCTTTTAGCTGCTGAGATGCATATGCTACAACTTTGCCATTTTGCATCAACACACAGCCTAAGCCCAACTTGAATGCATCACTTTATACTACCATTCTGGTGTTGCCTTCTAGAATAGTAAGCACTAGACTTGTTACCAATTTTTGCTTCAGTTCTTGGAAACTTTCTCACATTCCTTGTACTTGTCAAATTTCACTCCCTTTCATATCAGTCGGGTTATAGGGGCAGAAATGTGTGAGAAATTTTTTGTGAACCTACTGTTGTATCCTACTTACCCCAGAAAGCTACGGATCTCACCTACATTCTTGGGTGCTTCCCAATCCACAACATCCTTTAACTTTCTAGGATCAACTTCAATGCTCTTCTCTGAGACAACATGCCCTAGAAAGTGTACATGAGAAAGCTAAAATTCACATTTGCTGAATTTTACATATAATTGTTTCTCTCTCAGTCGCTGCAGTGCCAACCACAAATGGAGCTGATGGTATCTAGATCTGAGATTGATTTGGAGAATGTTGTTGCACCCTATAACTGATCAGACAGGTCATCAATTCTATGCAACGGATACCAATTCTTGATAGTTAGTTTGTTGAGTTCTTGGTAGTCTATACATACTTTCATGCTCCTGTATTTCTTCCTAACAAAGAGCACTAGTGCTCCCCATAGGGACACATTGGGTCAAATAAACCCATTCTCCAATAAATCTTGCAACTGTTCCTTCAACTCTTTCAATTTTGATCAGGCCACTCTATATGGAGCTTTTGATACCGATGCTGCCCCAGGGGCCAAGTCAATAATAAATCTTGTCTCTTGGTCCAGGGGTAGCCAGCCAAGTCTTTAGGAAATACATTTGGAAAATCTCCCATTACTTCTATTCCCTCTACAAACTTGCTCTCCTAAGTTTTATCCACTACAAATGCCAAGTAAACCTCACATCCTTGTTCTAGCAATCTTGTCATTTCAAGTGTAGATATCACTAGTTTCTTGGACTTCTTGACCTTTTTCCCTTTGTAAAAAAACTCACCTCCTTCATGAAGCTTGAACAAAATTTTCTTCTCCTCATGAAGAACACATTCTCTATAGGCGGATAACCAGTCCATAACTAAGATGACATCAAGTCATATAGTTTAATCATGTGGGCAATCATGTCCCATTCACAAACTTGAATTGGGCATGGTTCATATATTTTATCCATTCCTACTTCACTCCTAGTGGTTGTGCTAACTAATTTATGTGTCAACACCTTTGGCTCAACACTCATCATAGTAGCAAAAGTTGGGGATACAAATGAATATGATGCACCCATATCAAACAATACATATGCAGGGATCATTGATATAAGCAAAGTACTTGTAGCAACACCGGGTGATAACTCTATATCCTCAACAGTGAATGTAAACACTTCTCTTAGTGGTTTGGCTCCATGTGGTGTCTGAACTGGATGGTAGTTGATAATGGTTGCATTGGTCTAGCAAGTCCTACATATGGGTCATCTGGTCTCCTTTGTGAAATTTTTTTGCAAAGTGACCTGTTTGTTGGCAAACATAACACCTGTAAGGAATCATCTATGATTGTACTGCAACAGGCCTTGTGGTAACGGAGCTTGCCCTGCCTCTGGCCTTCTGAGATGACTAGGAGCTGCATTGGAATATGCTCCCTACTAAATCTGTTGGGAGCTACTACCCTCCTTCCTTGTAGGGCTTGGTAGTTTTCCCTCTACTTGTCTTCAATGGACGTAGCAGCTTGGACTACTTGGGCATAACTGTGTAGATATTGTGCAACTAACAAAGCACCAATTGAGGGTCTCAATCCCTTCTGAATTATTTTGGCCTTTGCAGTGTCTTCTTTCAGGTGGTTAGGTGTAAAGAAGAATACTTTCTCAAATTCCTGTTGATACTCTAACATCGACCTAGATCCTTGTTTTAGATCCATGAACTCTATTTCCTTCCTCTCTTTCACACTATCCGGGAAGTAGGTGTAGAATACCACTTTAAAATGCTCCCATTGGGTTGTAAAGCCACCAAGATGGGTTCAATGGATTTCTACCAGGCATTAGGCTCATTTTAGAGTTAGGAATTTACACAAAACTTATGTTCATCCATTATGCACAATACCTCGAATGCTTTTTCCATCCCCACTACCCATTTTATGGGTGCCAAAGGATCTTGTGCAATCCCACTGAAATAAGGAGGCCTAAGTTTTTGGAATTTTTCCATCAACTTCACATTATCCATTACCATAGGCAATACGATCTGGCTTTGTGGTGTCATTTGTCTTTTGTGGTACTGGTGGGTTAGATTATGGAGCAGAATGTACATTTCAGGTTGCTAGATGTACTGTAAGGTGAACTATGGGTGTAGGATCTTGGTGCACCTAAGGATCAGCTGTATGGGCAACATTAGGCACTTGTTGCACCTATGATGGAGTAGTCTAACCCTCACGAGTCTGAATCATAGCATTGATCTATGTATTTAGCCCCATCATGAATTCCAATTGTTGTTGCTGTAACCCTTGCATCATAGTTTTCTGTTGCTGCTGCAACCCTTGTAACATGTTGCCCATAATTGAGGTTACATCCTGGATAGGCAACATGGGTGGAGTAGGAGGGACCCCAGGCATAGCTTCCTATCATGTTTCGATGTTGTTGACCAGTCAGCAGTGGATCTAGTGATATGGCATTGCCTTTTGGGCACGATCCCACTTGTGCTTGGGTTTATCTCGGAGCCATTAGAATTTCCTATATTTGAGGCAACACAGTCAATTCAATCCATTATACATCAATTAAATAGTTTTTATAAGTACAAGATTTAATTGCTTCCTATATACATGTCCACATGGGTCAACCTAAAAAACAACCAAGAGTGGATGGTAAAACTTTCTTCGGTGAGAACCCAGGCCCGAGAATCTCTTTTCACTCTAAAACCTAACTCTTCTTGCTAAGAACGACTAGAAATCTCCCTCAAGACTTATGTAATGTCACCTACCGTCAACCCCCACTGTATCTCACGCATGAGGTAAGGTTTATCCGCATTCTTAGTTAGTTTCTTATTCTTTTCAATTTTCTTCCCTGTGAAACCCTAACTAGGGTTTTATAACAAAGTTGTGTCTTTCTTCAAAATCACCCATTTCTTTTGAATGCATTTCATTTATTTATGTATCTCTTGCATGTTTGTATGTAGATATGGGTTCTAGAAGGAGCACACGCAGCCGAATCGTTGCTGGACAAGACCTAGAGCTCATAGAGCCAAATTTTGGTAAATTCTGGTTTAACTCAATAGAGAGTGCTCAGAGTTGGAAATATTTGGGAGAAAACTTTTGGAGCTCGAAAAGACGATTTTGCACCATCAGATGCCCTCCTATGGCACAACTAGTTAGTTATAGGAATTGGGCTAAGCAGAGCTCTTAGAGCTAAGGAGAAATGTTACCCAAGGTTGGTCTAGTGTTACTACTCTAACCTGAGGGGCGAGGAAATTAGTGAGAATGACTACTGCCTCACAAGCCGGGTTATAGGGATAAATATCTCCTTTACTACAGCCGAGTTTGGGGCCATCATAGGGATTTTCAGTGCAGGGGAGAGTGTGTACTATGCTCTAATGACTAGGAGGAGGACCTTCATGTCTCAGGACAGTCTGTAGGAGATGAGTCAGTAGCTGACTGGGGCCACTGTAGGTTGGGCTAGGTTCAGGTATCTCAGGCCTACACCGAAAGTGTTTTGTCGAATCGTCTAGTTCAATATAGTACTAGCTGGTGGCCACTTCAATAAAGTCTCCCTGCTCTAAGCCTTTGTTACACTTTCATTATATGTGGGGCTCCATATCAACATCCCCTACGTGATGTTGTACAGAGCCCAGCACCAAAAGGATGGCAACTTGTTCTATGGGAAGATCCTTACTAGTATCTTCATATATTTTGGGGTTCCTTACAGTGGGGATCCTACAGATGCAACAAGGAGGTTCCATTTGGACATCCATCCTTTGGTGAAGATGGGTATTGGCCCCAATGATGGTAGTGATGATGAGGAAGTGTCAGAGGAGGTTCCAATAAAGGGTGCTAGTGTGGGGATAGTGAGGAGGACATGGAAAAGGATGAGGAGGTTAAGGAGAGTGAAGAATATGAGGAAGACAATAGAGAGGAGAGGTCTCCATTGCATCATGACCACAAAGGGACTACTCCTCCACCTCCTTATGCTTTAGCTCAGTATGGTGGGTGCTTCTACTTTGCCTAGTGGTGGAATGGGATGAGACGGAGTGTTGGAGGCTACAAAGATGAGTTTTTAGGGTCTAAACAACCATTTGGACAGCTTAGATGGGAGGGTCAGCAACTTAGAGGTGTGGATTCATAGATGGAACACTTACTTCGGGCTCATCAACACTACCCCAGTTTCTTTAGTGTCACCCAGGCATCCACCTCAGGAGTAGCTTTTCTAGGATTTTTTTGTCATCTTACTTATGTCCTTAGTTGTTGTGAACTTGCTAGTTATTTACTCTGGCAGCTTTTGGTGAAGTTTTTTCTAATTTCGTTTCTTGTAATTTTTCCTTTTCCCTAAGCAGTAAAGCTTATCCTATTAATGAAATTATCAGTGTTATCGACATTTACACTTGACTAGTCTCCTATGTGTGCACTATAATTTAGGTGTTTATGTTTTTATTTAGATTCTAATCACCAGCATTTTCAAACATTTCATAAATTTATGACTTAAAGCAGAGCATCGTACTATGATTTCACTCATTGTCACTCCTCGCCTCCACTTACCTTAAGGCTAGTGACATGGAAACATACATGTGTGCACACTACATCCAGGATCTCTGATGCAGTACTTCAAGGTTATAAAACTATGAAATGATTCTACAAATCACATAGATAATAATAACCAGGAATGTATCACAATTATTGTATTCTATTGATATTTACCATATTTACACAAAAGAATGTTTTCCACAACAGATTATAATTATAATTATGCCTCTAGGCCTACATTAGATATGTACACCAAAATAATCAAAATGAAGACGAATATTATCATCCTCAAGGTTCTCTAAAAGTACAGTCATCACATTCGTGCGTAGCCAGCTCCTCGACCTAAAGATCATCTTCGTAGAGGTTGGCTCCTTAGTCATAGCCTCAGGATGGTTCCTTGGATCGCCATCTAAAAAGGGTGCGACAAATGGGGTGAGCTTTGGGTTGTAATATATGAAATGAAACAAAGTAGCAATGCTCAACCACACCAATGTGAATGCAGTTAAATGAATGAAATGTCATGATCCAGTTTATTAGCATATAATCCTAATGAATAGATTCTAAGTCCATAGTAGGTTTTAATGCTACTACACTATAGGTGCTATCCCCAGTTACAAATGTATGTTATTGATTCTCGAGGATAGAAGTTAGTTGGGAGATAGAAGTATGCTAGTTCTGGGACCCTCCTTCGTTACCTGGAAAACCCCTATTAATAATCCCCCATAATAATACTACATCAAACTACACATTGCATATAGAGTATATCACTACCTTGGAACCAAAACTTTGGAGTAGGGTTTTGTCATAGTGTAGGCATCCCCACCACCTCGGTCACCAATAATTCCCCCAACCTCAAACCATCAGACGGATGATTGGCCAAGACATAAACCCCTATTGTCAAGGGTTGTAGTACCAGGGTTGTTCTCCTATCCTGATGCAAACTATCATGACACATGTACATCACAGATATACTCGCACACCCCATGGGCATACAATGCTGGAACCAAACCTTCGGTTACCTTGTACCCCATTCTCACACATTATAGGCATGCAGTGTTGGTGCCCAAACTTCGACTACCCTTTACCCTAATCTCTACAACACACTCACACACACCATGGGCATGTAGTTTCTGAACCAAACCTTTGGGTATCCTGCATCCCATTCACCTACTGTGAGGCTAGTAGCCAGAGATCGATGACTACACAAGTCACAATTCTATCCTCTCTCCTCTCTGTTTTGCTTTCATAAGGGATGGGTGGTGTCATGAGTGCTTCGCTTGTAGGCGCCTCACCATCTTATCGCCACTCAGAGATATGTGGAGTCCTATTTCGCAAGGGTGTAAAGTTCATCATTCTAGATAGGGGTTTGATGATGGTCTATTACGGGGATCGGGATCATACAAATGGGTTTGGAGTTGCAACCTAGGATTATGGGCCTAGGACCCGGGGGTGGGCCCAATTTTAGAGAAAAGGGCCCACAAATTGGTCTGGTCTAGATATTTAAGGTAAGTGTTAGGTTACAGAGTTGGGAAGGTATTAGACACCCAATCTGCCTAGTTTAACCAGTCTTCCTACCAGATGCTTAAGAACAAACATTTTTCATAATTATTCTTATTCCACATGCATGGCTAAGTTATCACACATATATACATTGATTGAATTTAAATGACTACGTATACTAAAACAAGGTCTATATAAAGTCTACATGATGACAATTCGGTTGAGAAACTGTACCTAAACTTAACCCCTATTTTGAGTTAAGAGGGGTGGGCCCCCGATTAGTACCGTCTCGGATTGTCTTTTGGATTCTCCTGGCTCAGGGGAAGATGATCTTGACCTCCAACTTCCTTTCTCAAGAGATTTTGATTGTGATGATATTTGGGCAGAGTTTCAGCTAGGAATAATTACTTTTGGATTTGGATTCGGACAAAGCTTCAGCTAGGGAAGGTTATTTTTGGATTTGGATTCGGGCAAAGCTTCAGCTAGGGAAGGGTATTTTTGGGCTTCGAATGAGGTGGCACTCCAAAAGAGCTTCTGCTAGGGATAGGCTATGGGAGGGCTACGCTGAGGTGGCACTCCGACAGAGCTTCCACTGGAGATAGGCTAGGGGAGGTCTAGGCTGAGGTGACACTCCGACAGAGCTTCACTAGGAATGGCTATTTTTGGAAAGATTCTAAGAGCACTCGGATAGTACTTCAACTGGGAATGGCTATTTCTGAAAAAATTCTAAAGGCACTCGGATCTTGATAAAGATCTCTTTGTAGACCTAAAGAACCTTAAGGGAGGGGAGGGATTTCTACTTTTGGTAAAGATCAAGAATGCTCAAAAACATTCTATTTTTGGAAAAAATGGATTAACCTACAAACTTTGATTGAAGATCTTCAAGATCCCAAAGAACACTTCGAAGATCCAAAAAAATTTTAGATCTTGACGAAGATCGCACTGAAGACCCGAAGAAACTCAAAGGGGGAGGGGAGGAGGGGAGGAGGGGAGGAGGAGAGAGGGAGAGCTTCACTTCCTAAGTGGGGTTATGATTTTTTGGTGTGTTTAAATCTAAAGGAGGGGGTATTTATAGTATTTTTGGACCCAAGGGAAGGAGCGATAATTCTTTTAACCACTGGACAAAAGGGGGTTTTGGACTAAAGTGGGTGAAGAGGTCTTTTTAACCAATAGAAAAAAGGTGGTTTTTGGACTAAAGTGGATGAAAAGGGTTTTTAACCAATAGACAAAAGGGGGGTTTTAGATTAATGGGAGGAGAGAGAAATTTTAGCCAATGGGTAAAAAGTGGGTGTTTGGACAAATTGAAGGAGAGAGAAAGTTTAGCTAATGGAGGAAAAAAGTGGGTTTTTGGACTAATAGGCGGTTGTGGCGTAGGGTATGCTAGCGGAGTAGTGCATACGTAAAAAGGGTGAAGGGGAAATTTCTGCACCCATCAGGCCAGTGGAACGCAAATCCCTACCGTCGATGTGGCACACAAGGTTGGGTTGAAATGCACGGGGTATGACCGGCATGGATGTATGGGAGGGCAGGCATAGTGCAAGGATGGGCAGGCATAATGCATGGGCTGGCCTATAGCCGTGCATAGGCTGAGCAGTAGCAGGCACGGGTAGTAGCAGGCATGGGCTGTAGCATGCAGGGGTGCTAGAAGCAGCCAGCGGGGTCGTTGGCAGTAGCCAGCGTGTGTGTGGGCTGTAGCTAAAGTGCACACGAGCTGTAGCCAGCAGATGCACGGGCTATAGCCAGTGGGCACATGGGCTGCATCAGCGGGGGCGCATGCAGGGTTATACGGGGGTGCCCGTAAGGCGTGCGGGCAGACCTACTAGCCAGTGTGCACAACATGCGTGTAGGCTGGCCTGTTGGCTAGCGCGAGCAGCTTGTGTGACGGCAGGGCTGCACGTAGCGTGTGCACTAATTATGGATTGTTCTGGCAACAATTGCAGGAGATCCGACCGTCTGATTTTGACATGTCATATGTCATCGAAATCATATTTCCAAGCACTATCCATCCGTACAGTCACATTGATCGGATTCCTTCATATATAAAAAGTTAAATTTAGACCCTCTTCTCTCTTAAGTGGGGGTTTCCAGGGTTTTCAGGTAGGGGATGAATTTGGGGTATTTGGGTAGCTTGGGAATTTTTCCAGATTTCTAGTAGGCTTGCCAGTGTATGCAGCATACGTGCGGAAAAAAGTAATTTTTTGAGGATGATTGCGGGAGATCCGATGGTCTGATTTTGATGCTCCATATATCTCAGAATCATATTTTCGAGCACTATCCATCTGTATGGTCATCTTGACCAGATTCCTTTGTATATAGAAAGTCAAATTTGGACCCTCTTCTCTCTCGCATGGGGGTTTTCAGTGTTTTCAGATAGGTGCAAAATGTTTCTGGGTTTTCTAGGTCAATCATCATCTCTGTTGATCGAAAGTCAGAAGTCACATCCAAGATCCTTATTTAATTATAGCCGGAGGAGGGTGAAAAAATTGGGTGTCTACAGAATGCCCCTCTTTGGCCGAGGCCTGTGCCAACAGCCAAAGGGCAAAGAACAAAACGACCACATTTTTTCACCCAGAGCATGTACTGTCGTCATCTTACTCATTAATGATAGAGTTGAAAAATGTTATAGATAATATCTTTCAACTACTTTAGAGTTTAAGGACTTACCTGGGCTACTGATTGTAAGAAAGGAATTCGCTGCTCTTCCAATCCTGCAAAAGATGTTAGTATTTTGATCTTTGATTTTTCCTTAGCTAGGTTTACATGTGCCAGTTCAGGGAATTTGGTCTCCACGTGGGTTCTTTTGAACTAGGCTGGGCTATCTGGTCTTCTAAGCGGGTTCTTTCAAACTAGTCTAGGCTATTTGGTCTTCCATGTGGGTTCTTTCGAACCAGAATGGGCTATCTGGTCTTTCAGGTAGGTTCTTTCGAACCAGGCTAGGCTATTTAGTGCTGTCAATTATAGGAAAGAAATTCGCTGCTCTTTCAACCCTGTAAAACAACAACCATAACCTTATCCCAAATTCGCTACTCTTTCAACCCTGTAAAAGACATTAATAATTGATTTTTGATTTTTTGGACCTTTGATTCTTTGATTCTCTTTTGGATTTTTTATCTTGTGGACTTTTGAATTGGAATCTTGAATTTTGACCTTTGAAATAGAATCTTGAATTTGAACTTTGAACTTTGAGCCTTGATTTGGAATCTTAAAATTTTTTTTTTTGGAAAACAAATTTTTTTTACCCATAAAATGGTCCCCCCTTGTTTATTCCTCATTCTAACTTTTTTGAGTGGGGGACGATTTATGAGTGAGTGAGTTCGGGTTTTTGAAATCTTCTTGAAGATCCGAACCATTTTGCATCTCTCCGAGTTTCTTCAAATTTTTTCCGAAGATCTTCAGGTTTGCCTTGAAGTTCTTCATCTTTCTCATGAAGGATCTTCAAGGTTCTTGAGGAAGGAGTCATTTGGAAAATTTGACATTCTTGTGGGCCTTTGTGTAAATTAGAAAACTTCTTAGGGTTTTTTGTGATTTTGAAAAATATGGCTAAAAAAAGAAATAGAAAGACTTGTGGAGAGATCCAACTAGAGGGTTATAGTAATTCTTCTCAAAGGGATGAGGGCTAGGCTGATTGGTACTCTGAACAGGCTCTCCACAACACTGGGAATCATATCTGTAACTCGGCATGGGGTTCTTGGGTAAGTCTTTACATTTCATTTATTTTGATCATCTTTTTTATTTATTTTTATGTTGTTTTTGTTTTTTTGTTGTTTATATATATATATTCTTTATTTTCATTAGCATGAAGGGAGGGAACCACCTACCTTGGCCCTGTATGGCCACCTGAACATGGTTCGGTCATGGTATAGGATACTTCCTTGTAGAGTGAAGGAGATGGTAGACTCCTCCTGTTTGAAATGATAAGCTTTTATAGTGACCCAGAAATTCAGTTCGGCACTGGTAGGGGCCTTGATGGAGCGATGGTGGCTGAGTACTCACTCATTTCATCTTCTTGTTGGCAAGATTACCATCACACCTCTGTGCTTCTACGCCTTGATGAGCTTTCCATTTGGGGGTAGACCCATGACACATTCTGACAGCCAGGGAGTTTGAGGACTTGACAGGTATTACCATTGCGGCTGATCAAACACATATCCGTCTTGGGGATATCAGTGCAGGATGGTAGAGAACTAGCCTGTGGGTAAACCCTAGCAACAAGGACCAGGTGAACCGTTCTTTCTTATTGTTTGCTATGGGTCAGTGTCTTTTTAGTGACCTCCGAGGGGGAGTAGACATTCGCTTGGTGTTCTTTCGGGATCTTTAGGAGGTGGATTCCTGGGATAGGGGTGGGGCCACCTATACATACCTCTTGCGGACCCTAGACCTATTGTCATATGGAGAATGAGGTCTCAAGGGAGCAGGCTACATCTTCAGGTAATTTTTATCCTTGTACCTATTTCCTTTCATTCATTTGGATTGTATTTCTTTACATTGATCTTTTAAAACAACCTTTGTGCTTTGAGCACCTGGAGATTATAGCCCCAAAATGAGGGATCCTCAGGAATTTTTCTTCCCCATAGCCACAAGGTGGGGAGAGAATCAAGTGCTTAGGGCCCGACGCATCCTCCGGGGACCACTAGTTGTTCTCTTCTGAATGGTCTTACTAAAGTACACCATATTTGACACTAAACTTCCTTTTTGTCTTGTGCTGTACTTACTTTTCCTTACACGTCACTTGGAGGCGGTTCCAGTCTCTCGTATTTCCAGACTTTGACAAAATTATCGTGGCTAGATGCTTATTTGAGAATCGGGTCCTAATTCGAGGCATATGGGGCCATATCTGGTACCTGGGAGAGAGAGTCATGCCCCAGTGGTTTGATCTCTAGTCACGTCTCTCTCCCTATCTTCCTCCACCCACCATACATTGTCCAAAGATCATCCCTATAGACGAGATTGAGAGTTTGGCCAATAGAGTATGGGATGAATCATTTCTTAACTGGGATAGAGACTATGGAGCATTCTTGGAGGCAGAGACAGTATGCACCCCTCTTGGTCCTGATGGTCCAATGGTATGTCACCCTTTCTTGAGTATTTACTTCATGCTTCAACTTCTTTTTGTTTTGGTTTTGATTGATGTTCTTTCAGGGGAAAACACGACGTGTAGACCCTTCTACTATTCAGTCGCACGTCAGTGCTATTGATCCTTCACAAGATGGACCCTCTACTAGTTCTAGTGGGTCTCTCAGAGTAGCCAACATCCCCTTCCGTGGATTTTCTGCTTGGTGCTATCCCAACGCGACCAACCCCAACCTCCCTCATCTTTTGGAGCGGAGCACAGATGTAGATGCTTCCCTTGGGCTACCCATTCCTTATGACTATGTGAGTATCTGATCATCCTTCAAATGACTCTTGACTTCCTTTGGCTGATATGCTCTTTCTCAGTGTCTCCGGAGGTCTATTCTGAGATCAGGAGGATGCATTATGGCCTGTGTGAGACGATTGTTGCCAAGGTGTTTCCTACTTTCCTCTTTTTTCCTTTTGCCCTTCTTCTTTCATTATTCTTCTTCTTGATCCTTTCCTGTATTCCTTAGGATGGAAGGATCATCACTTTGGAGAGCCAAGTCAGTTCCTATCAGTAGGAAATTGCACAATAGGATACACTGATTCAGGATATGTCACAGAGGCTGGAGAACACTAGACTAGCATCCGCGGGTTCCCTGGTACTCCATGGGGGTGACTCAGAGTATGGTTTAGATGATGACTTTACTCCTTAGGGACCTGTTCCTATAGTTCCTACAAGTGTAAACACATGTATATATTTTTCTTTTCTTTTTCCCCTCCCCATTTTATTTTTGAATCTTATGAGTGGAAATTTATCTTTGACACAAAGAGAATCTTTTCTTTTTGTTTTTTTTTCATGGTTTACAATGTTTAGGCATAATCAATTCCACAACTCAAGTCGTAATTAGAATAATCTGGATAACACAAAAATCCAAATACTTCCTCATTCTGTTACCAAGTGAATGACATGGAAAGAGGAACAATTTTCCTACCATAGACAGAATATGTAGATAACAAGGTGGGGAGACCACCCTTGAGGTGGGTGAAAGTTCACCAACTCCTCTGGGTCCATCACCTCGAGCCCATATTGTTGGCTGATGTACGTAGGCAAGTAAAAGGATGTGTGAGTCAATCCCATTAACCTGACGTAATTATAGCTAGGGGTCTTCATCAGAAAATCTTCTTGTGGCCTCCCTGGGCACCTCCAAACAATATCTTGTAGGTACATTTCCTAGTTAGTGATGAGGTTGAATTTTAGAACTTCCCTCTTATGCTGGTAGCAAAGAGCTCCGAGTGGGCCTCCTTTTAATGGCTTAGTTAACTTCAATTTTTCAAGGAACCAAATCTGAAAAATCTAGTCTGAATCTATGGCCATGGCTCATGTCATCGAATCCCTTGAATGTTTCTACAAGAACCATAGGGATGATGTCACATCCTTTCTTCAACTATTTTACGACCTCAACCAGAATTTGTGGTGTACCACGCCTGGGAGTTCAGAAAACATAGTGAACTGTCATGCAAAGTAAATAAGCATCCTGTGATCTCTGTTGATGGATTCCTCCAATTGGTAGATATTGGATAAGGATCTGGGCCACCTTCAGAATATCAATCTTCCCATACCTGATGAATTACTTTAGTTCCTCTTTTTTTCCATCCGAAGAAGTCTAGAATTTCCTCTGAATAATCTTTCTTCAAAGATGGTTGGAATAACCTACCTTTGGGTGGAGATAACATACAAACTCGAAATTATTCAACAGTTGGGAAAATCTCTACTAATCCCAAATGGAATACATGCAGATTGGCATCCCAGTGTTGAGGCACCTACCAGAGTAATTGGTGATGTAATTTCACACACCCGATTCGACTAAGAAATGACACATTCATGGATTCCAACAATTTTGGCACCCTCATGTTTATGTCCAAGGTCCATTTCCTCAACGTCTCATCTAACGAGCTCATGAATTTTCTTGAAACCATCACAAACAAAAGAGATATGATGATTTATCAAAGCATTACTCATTAGCTAATGACTCAAACAAGCCTTTACCACTGTTGCATCAAGCTCTTCTTTTTTTTTTTTTTTTCATGGATCAAGGATGGGGAATAAATTGGCCTTGATAAACTAGTGTCGGGTGGTAATTTTCTTTCAAGGGATGGAATCCTGGATAAGAATTGAAAGACCATAGGGGAATGAAAGATACCTAATGGCCTTGTATGCCAAATGGCGACTCTTAGGGGATGGAATCCTAGATAAGAATTGACGGATCATAAGGGAGTGACAGATACTTGATGGCCTTACATGCCAAATGGTGATTCTTGGGGGATGGAAACTATGATGATCTTTTAAGGTACTTTCATTATTAATCGAGGAACCAATTTATTGACTTTAGATGGTTGAGATCGTATTTGCACATGTCAAGTTGCCTACATATCCTTTGAAAGGAATCAGGTCTGAAGTAGTTTAGGTGGTTCACCCTTTTAGATATAATATTTCTTGAATTGATCCATGTTGACCAGTCTGGGTATTTCTTCGCCATTGTGGTCTATGAGTTTCATAGCTTTGCTTGGTAAAATCTCTTTGACAGTGAAAGGGCCACTCCAGTTGGACCGGAATTTTCCTCTTGGGTCATGAATTAGGGCTCTTTGTTCTTGAAGAACAAGTTCACCATTTTCTATGTGGCGAGGCTCACCTTCTTATTAAAGGCCCTGGCCATCCTCAGTTAATATTTCTTCAGATTATCTATGGCTTTCATGCACCTTTCATCGAGAAAATTGAGCTTGTCATGCCTGACCTTCACCCACTCTCCTTCATGTTGCTGACTATCAAGAAGCACCCATAGTGATGGTATTAGGATTTCCATGGGTAGAACCACCTCAACCCCATATATCGAAGAGAAAGGGGTTGCCCCCATCGAAGATCGTACAGAAGTCCGGTATGCCCATAAGACAAGGGGTAACTTATCAACCCAATCCTTGTGTGCTTCTGCCATTTTTTGCAGGATGAATTTGATGTTTTTGTTGGTTGCTTCTATTGCCCTATTGGTTTGTGGCCTGTAAGTGGTAGAGCAATGCCTTTTTATAGTATACTTTATGCAGATTTTGTCGGTCTTACCCCAGAAATGGGATCCCTAATTTGATATCAATTCTTGAGGTACTCCATATCAAGAAATGATATTCTCTTGAATGAATTTTGCTACCTTAGCAAATGTGAGGACCACATATGACTGAGCTTCTACCCATTTGGTGATATAATCAATGGCTACCAAGATGATCTCATGATCATTGGATGCTTTGGGGTTGATCTTCCCAATGATGTCGATGCCCTAAGTGGAGAATGGCCAAGGTGAACTGAGCGAATGCAACTCTGTTGGTGGGATATGTATGATGTTGGTAAATATCTGACACTTGTGGCACTTCTTGACAAAGTCCACACAATCCGCTTCCATTGTGTTCCAGTAATATCCCAGCCTGAGGATCTTCTTAGATAACATCTTGGCATTCATGTGGGGTCCACAGAGACCTTGATGAATTTCCTCCATGATGGTTGCAGCTTGCTCCTCGTCTACACACAATAGCTGTATTCCATCATAGGATCTCTTGTATAACAAATCCTCTTGAAGAATAAACTAGGTGGCATATCTCCTTAGAAATTTCTTTTCTCTGTCAATTGCTTCAACTGGGTACTTCCTTTCCCTGATAAAATCCACTATGAGAGAGAACCAAGGCCGACTATCCACAGTGAGAGAGTTCATCGAATTTTGTTAAATGGGCCTACTTCTTTGTTCTACCAAGAATAGTCAGACCCTAGCCATAGGGTTGCATTCTACCATGGAAACCAAGGTTGTAAGGGCATCAGCAAACCTGTTGTTATCTCTCTAGAAGTATTCGAATGAGATCTTCTCAAAGTATTCAATCACCTCTTCTAGATGTTCTTAATATGGCTTCAACCTTTCATCCTAGTTTTTCAGTTTTCCTGTGTCTGGCAGATGACAATGGATGAATCGTTGTAAACCTTGATCCTTTTCACTCTAATAGTCAAAGTAGTTTTGTGCCCCAAAGCATAAGCTTCATATTTTTTAATATTTTTCGTATAGGAGAAATTGAGGCAGAATGATGAAGGCAAATAAAGGCAGTCAGAAGTGACAAGCAATATCCCTGCACCACACCCCTTTTGATTGGTTTCTCTATTAAAGAATAATTGTCATTAATTAGTTGTGTCTTCTTCCTCTATTGCTGTGATTCCTTCATCATGAAGGGTATCATCCAAGGATCTTCCTTCTTCTATGGGGTGGGTAGCCAAATGATCGGCTATGGCCTGCCCCTTGATAGATTTCTGAGTAGCATAGCTGATGTCAAACTCTGATAGAAAAAGCAATCAATGGGCCATCCTTCCTATTAGGGCTAGTTTCTCAAAGAGGTGTTTGATGGGATCCATCCTTGAGATCAACTGCACTGGATAGGAAACCATGTAGTGTCACAACCTTTTCGTTGCCCAAATCAACGTAGCACAAGTTCTTTCCAAAGATGTGCACCATGCCTCATATTTCAGGAACTTCTTACTAAGGTAGTATATGGCATGCTCGGCCCCTCCTTTCGTCTTTTTCTATACTAGCAAAGAGCCCATGGAATATTATCCCATGGATTAGTACAAGAGAAGTGGCTCACCTTCCACTGATGGTGTCAATACTGGTGGGTTCATGAGTTATTTCTTGATTTTGTCAAAATTTTGTTAGCATTGGTCATTCCATTCCGTGGGCTGATCCTTCTTCAGCAACTTGATAATTGGTTCACAAATTGTAGTCAATTGAGTTATGATTCTGTTGATATACTGGATGTGACCTAAAAATCCTCATATTTGCTTCTCAGTTCGAGGTGTGGGCATTTCCTGAATTTCCTTGATCTTGGTAGGGTCGACTTTAATGCCTCTTTCACTCACCAAGAAACCTAACAACTTTCCTACTGTTGCCTCAAATACATACTTCTGAGGGTTCAACTTCAGCTGATACTTCTTGATTCTTTCAAAGAAACGCATTAGCATGGGAATATGCCCCTGCTGATCTTTTGACTTTACTATCATGTTGTCCACATAGACTTCCACATTTTTGTTCATTATGTCATGCAATATGCCCATATCTGCTCTCTGATAATTTGCCCCGGCATTCTTCAGTCCAAAAGGCATTACCTTGTAACAATAGGTTCCCCATGGAGTGGTGAAGATTGTCTTCTCATGATTCTCTGGGTGCATGCTTATTTGGTTGTATCCCGATAATCCATCCATAAATGATAACAAAGCATACCCAACTGTATTATCCACCAATACATCAATGTGAGGTAATGGGAAATCATCTTGGGAGCTCACTTTGTTAAGATCTCGGAAGTCCATGCACATTTGTACTTTGCCATATTTCTTCGGTACTAGTATAATGTTGGCCAACCATTAGGGGTACTTTACCACTTGTAGAAACCCTACATTCCATTGCTTCACAACTTCTTCTCTGATCTTCTCACTCCATTTTAGCCGCATTCTTCAAAGCTTCTGTTTTACTGGCCTTGCCCTAGGATTGGTCAGCAATTGATGCTGCACGATGTTGGGGTCGATACCAGGCATATCCTCATAAGACCAAGCAAAGACCTCAGTGAATTCCTTCAGAAGACTAATCTATTCTGCTTTTTCATCATCAAGGGTAGTGCAAATTTTTACCTCTCGAAGGCATTGGTTAGTTCCTAGATTAATAACGCAAGTATCCTTACGGATGGGTTGGGCTTTCTTTGGTTTGCATTGTTTTATTAATTCTTGATATTTGTTAAGATCATCATCAACAAAAGGAGGCAAGTCATACTCGAAATCAAAATTTCATTCATGAAAGAAGAAGTAACAGACTCGACATACAAGGACTCTGGACTCTCCTCGAGAGGGGAGGGTGATAGGAAATCATAAACATCTGACTCGACAACAGATTTGATAACTGGCTTAATGATTTTTCCAGGGGTATTCAGGCTAGTTGACTCAATAGCATGAGCAAACTTGAAGTTTTCTCCAATGCTTGTCTAGTTCAAAAGGGGTCGATGGCTCGATGGATGAGGAGGTGAGCAAAGGGCCTTCTTCTTCTTCTGAGAAAGTTGCTGCTACTTCTTCAACGGTGCAATGGTTTTTCCAGATAGGTGCTTGCTACTTCAAAAATACAAGCTAATCAACCTCGTGTTCTCGAAAGCCAAACTTCTTGAGAGGTGAGAATTGGTGGAGACTGCTCAATCCTCTTTCTATAAAGTCTATCTTTTCCAACCTATTGAGGGATGCCATCCCGGTGCCTTGGTCACATCTTTGATGACCTTCATGGACCTTCCCATTGCAGTTGATTCGGGCACAGTACATGCAAACCATCATTCTTTATGCTCTCCTTTTCTTTGCATACGCACTTCTTCCTCTGAAAGGATGAGGCTTGAGCTCATGTAGCTCTCAGTTTCTTGGTTCTTGTTGGAGGGAGCAGATGTGTCTTTTCAGATCTGTGGGAAGCTGCAGACTCCAGACAAGTCTCATATTCTTTTCCCATTCCCTCTTCAATAGCACTCAAGGGCTTGGCAATTCCTTGGATCGGATCAGTGTTGTGGGGTTGCCAGAGGAGAACCCATCTTCAATCAGTGTAATTTCTGCTATCTGAATGATGCAACTGACTTGATCACTTTCTTTAACTAGCATTTTCTATTGTTCCACTTTATGAGTCACCCAGTCTAACTCGTCTTGGAAAAATACTTCAAATCCTGGTTACATCTTTACGGCGGTTTCATCAGACCATGGGTCCACATTACCGTATAAAGGGAAATCCTCTCCTTATTTTACAAAGTGCCCATTGAGAGTAGGGTAGTAAGAGTTGGAGATCTTCCTAGTCATCTTCAGTACTTTTTTCCCTTGGTGGTCGGAGGAGTATATCCGAGACCATTTTTTCCTTTGTTCACTGCCATACTAGGCTACTTTGGAACTCCTTTATGATATTTCCCTAGTCCCATGCCAAGAAAATGTTGCATATTCTTCATCATTTGATTTATTGGCGGACTCCAGATGGCTTCATAGTTAGCCAGGATTTCCTCCTTTGGAACTTTTTTGGAAATGGTTGCACAAGTTGTGTCTAATTCAAAACCGCTTAGTTGAATTTCTTGGTCTTATTCTTCTTCATTTTCAATATTGGCTAAGGTGTTAACCACCTCCGGATCTCCGGCTACCATGATCACCTTTTCTTCATGAATGAACTTTATTTTTTGATGGAGACTAGAGGATACTACCTTTGCATGATGCAACCAAGGCCTTCCCAAGAGCATGTTAAAAGTTATCGGTATATCAATGACTTGGAAATCAATATCAAACTTCACCAGGCCAATCTTTACAACAAGGGTCAGGATGCCAAGGATCTTTCTCTTGGTATTGTCATATGCCTATATGGTTTGGGTAGTTGCCCTCAATTCTTCCAGGTTGATGCCAATATTCTTCGTCGATCTCAAAGGTAGCACAATCAAAGTGGACCTATTGTCAACAAGAACTTGGAGAACCACCTTGTCAAGGTATTCTACCGTGATGTGGAGAGCTTGATTATGCTGGACCCCTTTAGGGAGCTCTGAATCTGAGACGATCGAGAATTGTACCACATAGTTTGCCCCTACTATATGTGTAAGATGTGCTAGATTTATCTCGATTGACACCTGTACATTGGTGAGAGACTTTAAAACTGCTTCACGGTGTGTGGGGGAGGCCATCAATAGTCCCCAAATTGAGATATTAGCCTGAGACTTCTTGAGTTAAGCTAGGACCAGATTCTCAGGCTCCTTCTTCAAGGTACTGGTTCTGCCCTCACTGGTCTCCATCACACTAACTAGTTTCTTCACAATAATCTCTGTGGGATAACAATCTTCATCATCACTATTTGTTATGGTGATTATCCCTACCATGGGATCATCCTCTTCTACTAATTCTCCCTCCCTGCTTGGGGTGGGAAGTCGAGGTCCTCCACAAATGTCCAGAGCCCTAGCTCACAACTTTTTGACTGCATTAGATAGCTATTGGAATGCAACATCTACTGCCTTTCTAAATGTGTCATCTAGCCCTATTTCCTCTAGATCATTCAGCTGTTCACAGTAGTAACGATCACTGATAGTTACTTCATGCAACATGTTGTCAATTTCTTCTACTCTCTTTTGCATCCTCAATGTGTTAGAGTACACTTCACACAGCTTTTCTTCTAACTCAAATGTACAGTACTGTTCATCTATATAAACTTGTGTCGGCTCTCCAGATTCCTCATCATTTTTTGAATCTGATGTAGAATCATCTCTCCTATGCAAATGGAAGGGTAAATACCACCTGTCGGATCAAATATTAGGTCATCACCACCAATGGCATAAACTGAGAAACATGTTTGGTGATCTGGCGAGTAATATTCTGATTCATCATCATTATTATTGTACCAAGGCCCTTGGTAGTCCTCCTAGTCGGGATACTCATCATCCTCTTGAGAATCAGAGTCATCTCCATCATTCTCATCCTCATTCTCATCCTCATCATCATCCTCATCATCCTCTTCTTCACTGATTTCCCCCTCACTTGGTTCTCCATCAAATTCCTCTTGACCATCAAATTCTCCTGCATCCAAATGCTCATAGTATTCAGAGCGTATAGATCAGAAGATTTTCTGACATCACTGGTTTGAAGTTGGATCAGACCTGATTCATCATCCTCTGTGTCACTCCCTATGTGGGTTAGGGAGGTGTGCTCTTTGATCTGTTCTCCTATGGCCAATGCGGTTACTGCTCTGAGAAAATCATCTGTAATCTCTTTGATTACCTTTGGATTGGCCTTTGAAGATATTAGTGGATTGAATTAGAGAAGTCAGATCACTCTCCTGGTCTTCCCCTAATGCATTCACTGACCCTGTTGATGAAGTCATTTTGGGGAGTCCAGTAGTGCAAACATATCCTTCCAATCGTACCCGTCCGTCCATCCTCTTTTGGGTTATATACCAAACCTTGAGAATGGGATTGGTATGAAGGTGATGAGGGATACGAAGCAGGATGGTATGAAGATGATGTAATGTGAGAGGTAAGATATGAAGATTGGGGGTGATAGGACGAGGAAATTCCTTCTCCTTGATGGTGGGGGGAAGGTTGATGATATGGCGGAGGCTGATAATATGGTGAAGGTGGGAAGTATAGTGGAGGTAGGTAATATGGTACGGTGGATTCTTCTGTTGATGAGGAAGGATGAACGGTGGGAGTCCGATCTTCTAATTCTTCTTCTGATGATTCTCTTCTTTTGGGGGTCCTCATGGCTCTGGCCCTTTGATTCATGATTTTCCTATAAGTGTGGGCATTCATGTGATTCTTCCGAGCTCTGGGTACAATGAGTTGAGTGGGATCACTCTCTCTGGCTTTGTCATCTAGATTGTTTACATGATCAGGGAGTGGATTGGTATTGACATTGGGAGGTTGCTTTACCTTGGCCTCAATGGTTCCGTTGTTTACCAAGTCCTGAATTGTATGTTGCAAACCCAAGTATCTTTCAGTGTTATGCCCCTTCTAAGTGTGGTAAGCATAATATTCATGATCCCTATACCAAGCTGGAGGAGGGTTTTCGATTACTCTTGGAGCCACTGTCCCTAGCAAATCTTGTTTCTTCAACTTCTCATATATTGCTGTCATGGGCATTCCCAAATCTGAAAACTGCCTTCTTGGGCGAGGGGCCTTCTGAGAGGGTGCATCTGCTTGTATTACAAACAACTGTGAAGAAGTGGCCAGTGAGATTGATTATTGAATTGTTCTCACCACATTAGTTTCTAGACCCTTTCCACGTCCGACTCAGGTGTTTTTCCCTGCATCTTGGGAGGATCCCTGATACTGAGCTTCCCTTAGGATTCTATTTTCCACACGTGTGCCAGTGGCTATTAGAGCATCAAAAGTCTATAGATGTTGGTAGTAGAGAACATTATAATAAGGCTTTGATAAGTTCTCAATCAACATCTCTACTTGCTCTACTTTGGAAGGCCGATCTACCATCTTGGCAGCCTTATCCCTAAACCTCATCAAGAAGGTGGTGAATCCTTCTTTGGGCTACTGCCTCAATGTCTCAAGCTCTCTTCACTTCACATCCACCTCGTTAATGTATGAGTAATGCTTGGTGAAGACTTTCACCACTGTTGCCCAATTTTGAGCTTGAGAAGACTCCAACTGTGTGAGCCACCTTAGTGCTAGTCTTGATAGGGTTAACATGAAGGCTTGCGCCATCTGGTTGTCTGCAAGTTTCCATGACTTGGCAATGCTGAGAAATACCTTGAGATGAGTCTTAGGGTCCCCTGACCCGTCAAACCTATCAGTCTGCCACTTGAATTTCTTAGGAATCCTTACCGTAAGAAAGAAACTCATTTCATCAGAATCCACTATTTGACTTTCCGAGCCTTTTCCTACTCGAATCATATTCTCTTACTTTGCTAATTTCTCTCTGAGTTTCCTTTCTTTCTTCGTCTCTACAGGCTCCATTCGAAAATGTGTAGTAAACTCCTCTTCCTCATCTTCAATCACTATCCTGGAAGGAAGGACCCTGGAATGGGCCCCCCGTTGACTATTTGGATTGGTAGATGAAGCTACTCTCTGACCAGTTGGCCTGACTTGCTCTAGTTCTTCTGAGTCAACTTGAGAAGAATTTCCACAATGACCTATAGCTCCATTCTATTCCAAATCTCCTGTAGCCACTGTCAGCTCAATCCTAGGATCAACTCTGGGAGGGTTCTGGAGTGCATGCAATATCTGAGCTATCCCTCTCTTGACTTTAGCCATTTCTGTCTGCAAGGTCTCTACGGGACGGACCCATGCTTGTTCGAGTGATTCAGGATCGTGTGGATCTATGTGAATTAGGTTGTAATCACTTGGTAGTAGGCAAACTCGAGGAGACGATGGAGGTGATACTAGACTTAGGCGAGTCAACTGATTACCCTAACGTGTCCAGAGGGACTGCAGAGAATACTTGAGGTGTGGAATTATGCCTGAACCAAAACTGGCTTATTTTAGGATTCTTAAATTCCCAACCCCTTGTTCACACATTCAATAGATTACCAATCAATGATCCATACAAAGTTAGCCCACTTAATGATAGGGAGTGGATAGGGTTTGACACACGTAGTCCACTTAATGTCATAAGCAGGAGATTCATACAAATGGCTTATCGAGAACATTCCTATAAGACATTTCATGTAATAAAGTCATGCTTTCCTTACTCTTTTTCCCACTAGGTATCCTTCCTCCTGATTTTCTCGGGACTTCTCGGGACTTTATGTGACTCTGACGAGATTGCCCCTAAGTCATGTATTTGGATATTTTTTTTAGGAGGAGGGACACCTTTTATCTGAAACCCACTTAGGAAAGTAATTCTATATGACAGGAATATAATGTAGGGAACTTCCTTTTCAAGACTGCAAACAAGTTCTGTAGTTAGTTTGTGATGCTCCTAGCTTCTCCATCTATTTTCTACATGATGTTGAGTATGCAATGGATGCAATAGGACCAACAAACCTTCCTTGACGGGATCTATATATGCAAGGTATGTGATTCTTTTGATATACCCATAGGTACAAGATCAAGGGGGTGACTTCCTTGCCCATTACTCGTGACTACACACGAGGTTAAGTAACTGGCCATGGGGTGATGGAACTGTGAGTGATTGTGTGCTAGTGTAGTGCAGGAATACCATTATCTGATCTTAGAATGTCATAAAGTGCATGGACCTCCCTGAGGGTGCTGAAACAGTTATAAACATCCTTACCGTTTAGTAATACCCCATACCCTTGTACAGGAAGCAGGTATCATTTGCTCTCAGAGTACTCTCCATGACATGTGTTGAACTCCCTGAGGGTGAGGACATGACAGGGAGTCCCTTGCCAAATGATTTGACTCCAAGCTCAATGCATGATGCGGTTAGCGAATACAATTAAAAATATGGGGTTAGCCAAACATGTGTTCAAAAAAATATGGTGGTGGAAAATGTTCTTGCATTTAATGGTTGCATCTAGTGTTGAAAGCTTGACATTTGTCCCCAGTGGAGTCGCTACTGTGAGGGTAGCGACCAGAGATCGATGAATTCACGAGTCACCATTCCATCCTCTCCCCTCTCTCCATTCGTGAGGAAGGGGTGGTGTCATGAGTGCTTCGCTTGAGGGCCTCACAGTGTCGTATCATCACTCGGAGATACGTGGAGGCCTATTTCACATGGATGTAAAGTTCATCATTCTAGATGGGGTTTGATGATGGTCCAATAAGGGGATCGGGATCATACAAAAGGGTTAGGAGTCGCCACCTAGGATTATAGGCCCAGGACTCGGGGGTGGACCCAATTCTGGAGAAAACGGATTGAAAATTGGTCTGGTCCAGAGATTTAGGGTAAGTGTCAGGTTACAAAGTTGGGAAGGTATTAGGCACCCAATCTGTCTGGTTCAACTGGTCTTCCTACTAGATGCTTAAGAACGAACATTTTTCATAATTATTCCTATTCCACATGCATGGCTAAGTTTCCATACATGGTTCTCTAATCCGAAGGTAATCTAAAAACGTTTGGAATGTATATAGGATGATGTCATCATCACTAGATGAATCATCTTCGAAATTGGTAGGATTCATTGCCATACCTGTATATAAATGAATATGAGTATCAAAATACTACATAGTAAGAACTGAAAAAATGCATTCATCATTAAGGCAATAACAAATATCCATGTCATCCTTAAAAAATCATGTAAACAAATCAATATATGAAAGAAACTCCCATATCCTACTTTTAAATCAAATCATCCATCAAAATTAATCAAACAAACAAATTCCCATATCATCCTCAAATAAACTCCCATATCTTACTTTTAAATCAAAATATCCATCAAAATCAACAAGCAAAGAAATATCCATGTCATCCTCAAAGAAATTCCCCTATCCTACTTTTAAATCAAACCATCCATCAAAATCAAACAAACAAATATCCATGTCATTCTCAAATTTAAAAAGAAACCTATTGTTTTCAAGAAACTCCCAAATCCTACTTCAATGCTCTAATCATCCACATCCTTTTTTCAGCAACAACTTCTACAAATGATATTCTCCAAGCAGCACTCTTGTGTATCTTTTGTTGAGCCTTCACCCACATCTCTTCTGTTAACTCTGTCATGTTGTCCAACAATACCTGACACACTTTGATGTTGTACATTCCATCCACTAGATTATTGACAGTTGGAAGAACTAGTCTGGAAGTGGGAGTACTACTACCCCCTCGTTCCATTTTCCAGGCCATATATGAGCTGAAGTCATGTGCAGATTTGGTAATGACTTTTGTGGTACTCTTCTTCCTTTGGTCTGTGGGAGTTCTATCACGCTTCCGCTTTGTTGTAGAACAACTAACCACTTCATCAACATCTATAGGCTCTATATCATCCAAACCTACTACACTTTTAGGGGAATCATGTGTGTCATTCTCATCCTCACAATCAAGATCAATGTCGATGGACTTTTGCTTCCCAGTAGTATGTTGAGATACTCCTCTATCTCCTTGAGCACTTGAGTCTGAGAAGACCTCTAACAACTCTGGCCACCATGGAAGTCCACTCTTTCGAAATTTGGTCCAATTTAGATTTGCCTATAATCCAAAATAATCGATATTATACACTGTTGGCAAAAAAATATATATATATTTATCCATTGACTATTGGTTAAAGGAATGGATTACCTTTATAGCATTTTCCCAAATAGAATCTGCAGCTGTAGTAGTCTTGGTATTTGAATCCCATCCAAATCCCGTAGTTTCGAGCAACTGCCTGAAACTATTATAGTCACCTCGTAGCTTATTCATCTTATTACGCAGCTGCTCTTTTGGAAATGGACGTTGGAAAGTTGCTTCTAGTCCTACTTTAATGTTATTTCACCCAATTTTGCTGAATGTGGAGTTGGACTTCTGACCATTCCTTACATTATCAATCATTAAGTTGATGAATTTGTTCAATTCAGAAGCATTCCAAAGGATTGTGGTTGTGGTTGTGGTTGTGGTTGGAGCAGGAGTAGGGTTTCCCCTATATGACATATTGTCTACATAAAGGAAACATTAATCATGTTAAAGTCAAGAATCATCAGCTCACAATCGGATTTGCATATTGAACATTCATAGACTGGCATTCAACAATGAAAAAAGGAAATCTCTCAAAAGAAATAACCAAAACTTCCAAAGTGATTGAAACAGTAGCAATAAAATGGAAACAAAATATCAACAAGAATCCTATTTCCTACAACAAATATAAAAGATATTTTCTATATGGTATACTTTACACATCCAAATTTAAGATGCAACAGTAATAACTGTAATAGAAGAATCAAAAGATGGAAGATGGAACACTAACAATCACCCTAACAAACCAAAAGAAGTTGCTGTTCACTAGCCATGAAATACTGTTGTTCCTAGAAAGCTTAAAATAGAGGAAGTAGAGGAAACTGTAACTGACTAGAAGGAAGATGGAACTTACGCTAATACCACCCTTGTGATTGTAATCTCGACATGCTCATGATAACAAGGGTTGAACCCAAATTCTAACTGAAAACATCAGAAATGAAAAATAATGATACCAATAATAATCAACCAAGAAATTCTTTTCCCTTACACAGTTGAGTTTCTATTTGACATCAGAACAAAGGGAAAAGGGGACACGCACCATTACCCAAATAAAGAATGCAATGTTGAAAGCATTCTAGAAAGATAAGACAATGTAGAATCATTTAGTTTTGAGATCATTAAAAGAGGATCTCTCTTTTCTGTTGGCATTCAAAGGGACTTACCATGAACAGGGTACAATGAAGAAGAGTCAATACAAATCTAGGTTGGCTAAACCAAAAAAGTTTGTCATTAGGTTGCACCAAAGGGGCTCCTGTGATTACAGTGTTCTGGTCTTTGAGTTGCAGAGCCATTTTTGCGACAATTACTTCAAGCTTGGTTCCAAGAGTTAGCACAAACTACAGATGAAGAAAGAACGGGCTAATTATCAGATTTTTTTCCTACAATTGCTATAAAAAATTATCCTTACAAATGACTAAACCATCTTACTTATATTTTCTCACATTTGTTTCCTACAATTGCTACACTAGTTCATATTTATCTTCCCCATCCTGTTCCCAAAAGTTGTGCTACTCATCCATCTTGACATCTCATCAGGCAGCATATCAATTATATTTCTGTGTCGTTCCTTGGAATTGCAAAATTCAACTCCAAAAACATGGTTGGTCTAATAGCTGTTTTATAAAATTCCAGCTTCAGATTTAAGAGCATGGCTGTCTTAATACAGTAAGAAAAAAAAACTCACTAGTTCCTCCAACCTAATCTAATTGGGCATCACCCAGTTCAAACTCCCCCTCTCTGTATAGCTGATTGAACCAAGATGAAAAAAATGATCGTCAATTAATTCATCAGTGAAAACTGGTTTATACAGGCTACCATAGAGGGTGGCAATTCAATTCCTTATTCTAATGCAAGGTGCCATATTTGGTTGTGCAAGGCACTATTAGGTTGGACTGCAATGAAGACAACCTTTGAATCTAAGTAGCCAAAACCACATTGATAAATGATTCAGCTTCTGATAAATTATTCAATCTCATAATTTGCATTAGATTTATATCCCATGACAGGCTTCACATGATATTGAGTGAAACCACACTCTTCTATATCTATAGCTATCACATGAAAACAAGGATTTACATCTGCAAAAATCCTCAAGCCCATGCATACCCTTCAAAAGCCTCACAGAGCTAACAGAGAACTACTAAGGAAACATAATGACATTTATCCAAAGGTTCCCTCCCATATTATACATTAGAACTGCATTCAGTTAAAAATTTTAACATCGTAACAGTACATTTTTCTAAACATTGCTAATGGAATATGACTTTACAGAATACAAAAGCACAAAGAAAATGACAAAGAAACCAAAGTGAAATAGAAAGCATATAACAAATTTACATAATTCAGCACTGTGTTATGTCTATGCTCATTGAGGATGTCTCTCTCTCTCTCTCTCTCTCTCTCTCTCTCATAAGATTCAAGGACTGAGAATACAAGCATGCCAATTATAACAGATTCACAATGTTCCCAAGAAATCCCTTTAGAGCCCTATAAATCCACCAATGTATATTTAACAATATGACAAAAATAAAAGAGAAAATAGCCATTATGTACGCTGCCATATCAACTTAACCTCAGTCAAATTTGGAACAAGGGAACACCCGATTGAATTTCAAAATAGGAGGCCACAGGTAGTTCAATGATATTCTCAAAAGTAAACCAAGACAAAATTCAGAAACCAGAGCTACAAAGTACAAACACCTACAAATGTAAAGAAAAAAAAATTGATCGCTTCTCATGTATAAAAACAACAGGGGGTCGGGGACTAGTTCTCCCATCATATTTCAGACACAAAAATTCAAAACATAACTGCAATGCAAATCCCTAACCGCATCCAATCCAGGTTCCATTCCATTACAGAGATGAAATCAGATCTGTGAATTAGTGCTCGAAATGATACCTGAGCTTGACGATCGAACTTGTTACTGCAAGGAGAGTTACAATGAGACCGTTTCTTGACGAGATAGAGAGACGTCGAGCTTTGTGAGAGAAGAGAACTTCGAGCTTCGCAAAAGAGAAGAGAATGTTGAGCTTCACAATAGAGTAGAGAACGTCAAGCTTCGCGAGAGAGCAGAGACAGTCTTCGAGCTTCGTGAGAGAGTTACAGCTTGTGGAGAGCTACAAGGAGATAGAGAGGGTAGGGCGTCAGGAGTCGGGACTATTTCACAATTTTTCTCCGTCACTTTTTGTTTTAAGAAACAGAAAAACAACTAATAGGTATTTCTTCATTCCTGTTTCTAGGAACAAAAATATATATAAATTTTAATTTTTATTTTATAAATAGGTGACATAGAACCAAAAAATCAAACAGAAAATATGATGTTTTTCTATTTCTGAGTACAGAAAAACAGAAAAACCGTTTCTGGAAACAAAATTAAACGGGCCCTAATTTTATATTTTATGATTCTCTCTGTCCTTTAACTCATATGTTACATGTTTAATTTAAGTATCACTAGTGACAAATAATATTAGATTGGGTCATTAGCCTTTCCTATTTATAATCATATTTCAAGGAATCAAGATGGACTTTCCTAACATCTCAAGGTTGAAGGAAATCCCCTGCTTTCATCATTTGAAGAAATCCAACTTTGATTTTCTCTGCCCTTCTAGTCTAGATCTTAGGTTCTTCTCTTCCTTTGGTGTCTCTGGATACATGCTTTTTATCCTGAAGGAGATTCTGAGAAATAAATAAGAAGATGCTTTGGTTGCTGAGCTCTTTCTTTCAGTCTTGTGATCTGGGTAGTAGCCAGATCTGGAACCAGTTACATATCATGAATATATGTTTAAATTGTTACAGTTTATCTTTCTTAAATTAATTTCTACATTTCCTTTCTTTCCCTATGAGATTGGGAAAATGCTTTCATTCCTTTTGATTCTGTAAGTTCTAATAATTACACGCAAGAGCTGTCAGCAAGCCTATCTTATTTCACTACTCATGCATGTGATTATGATTTCTGTCATAGGGGTACAGAACTACAGATAGAAGAATCATCTCGTCTAATCATTAGAGCTTGATTGACAGGAAGTCTCAAACTATATGAATAATTTGTGTTGGGACGACCAGCACCCAGATGCTGCGATCAAGAGCTCTTCTTCCTAGAGCCTATAGAGCAATCACCAACAACAACATGAGATGGATCTCCCTTAAGGTTTCTTTGGTTCAATTAAAGACTCATAAACAACAACAAGCGATGTCGTCAGACCTGCCTTGGATTCCATAAATAGTGCTCCAAGACCCACTTGGGGAATTGCTCTAATGGCCCAATCAAGTGGTGTAATCACAGATTTCGGTGGTGTTGATCGGCTGCAACTTGTTAATGATAATGAAGATGGCAAGGTTAATGGAGTAGTCTCCGGCATGACTATGGCAACGGAGACCGGCTCACTGGAGTCTCTGGACTACTTCTTGTTGGCAACCAATAGCATTAATAATATTGATACATCAGTTTCCATTATATTGTTCGATTGCAAAAATCTATGGAATTTCAGTTCTAGCAGTGCTGTCTCACCAGGACAATCCGAGAACATTGTTTCCAATGCGAACTGCAGAGAGATGTTCAGTCAAACACGCGAGCTTCTTGATTCTACTACTAGTAGTAGGCCTACTTCAACAAAAAAGAGAAGCAAGGATGGATATGGTGGACGAAAATTGAACGTGAATTATAAGTATTTTAATCTTCTTCAGCCAGATTCTTTTACTACAGAGGGTGGGTTTCAGCACATCTGGAGATGGAAGAAACCCAGATTGGAGAATCATCATCAAAGGTCATCAAACATCAACTTCCTATAGCCAAACGGTTCTTGTTTATTATCTTCAGTTGATGAGCCCGAAGACACCGAAGCCATTGCACATATGAAGGAAATGATGTATTGAGTTGCAGCATTCAGGCCAGTGAATCTAGGAATGGAGGTAGTGGAGAAGCCCAAGAGGAAGAATGTCAGGATTTCTAGTGATCCACAGACAGTGGCTACAAGGCACAGGAGGGAGAAAATAAGTGAGAGAATTAGAGAGTTATGGAGGTTAGTCCCTGGTGGAACCAAGATGGATACTGCTACATTGCTTGATGAGGCTACTAACTATCTCAAGTTCTTGAGGTCCCAAGTCAGAGCCTTGGAAAAAATGGGGCACAAGCTTGATTCTGTGAATTCCACCTCCACCAATAACCTGTAGAAACGCAACCCTAAAACGATGCAGAAGATAATGGAAAAACAAGAACAAGCAATGCACACAGATTTATGAGTTTCGGCAAGATTGCCTACGTTCCTGGTGAGATGAGATCCTGTTTCACTATCAATGGAAAATAGGGTTACAATGCTTGTCCCTCACACCTCTCAATATTGCTTGCATTACAAAGAAAGAAACCTTCGCTACAAATATATAGCGGGACCGCCGTCCTGCCTATCGAGGCACTACACCAGTACTCCCTGGGTTAAATAGTGATGGAATATAAGACATCGTATACCAACAATCTACACCTTGGCTTGAATTCTGTCGTGCCTCCTGTAAAGATAAATTGTAATGTCTTCATCCCCGTACCTCATAAGAGGTACAAACCTGCACCTATTTGGTGTGTCCCTCATCTTCAACAATGAGTAATATTAATCATGTCCAAACAGAACTTGAACTTCTCTGTAGTAACTGGCTTAATAAACATATCTGCAGGATTGAGATCTGTATGAACTTTTCTCAAGTGAATACTGCCTTCTGACACAAGCTCCTTGATCTTGTGAAATCTCACATCAATATGCTTTGTCCTTGCATGAAACACTTGATTCTTTGTAAGATATATGGCACTCTAATTGTTACAATGTAACACTGTACCTCCTTGCTCTAACCCCAACTCACGAACCAATCTAGCCAACTAGACTCCTTCCTTGGCAGCCTCAACTGCCGCCATGTACTCTGCCTCTGAAGTGGACAATGCAATTATAGACTGAAGCATCACCCTCCATGATATAGGTCTACCAGCCAATGTAAATACATACTCTATAGTAGACCTCCTCTTGTCTAAATCACCAGTATAGTCAAGATCAACATAACCTGCTAATTCTGTGGAACTTCCCTTACCACTGAACATAACACCTGTATCTTTAGTCTTGCTCAAATATCTGAAGATCCACTTAATTGCATTCCAATGCTCCTTCCTTAGATTACTCATGTATCTGCTAACAACACTGACTGCATGAGACAAATCCGGCCTGCTACAAGCCATAGCATACATGAGACTCCCAACTGAGCTAGCATAGGGGACCTGAGACATATGCTCCAACTCCTCATATGTTGTAGGGTATTCCCTTTCAGATAACTTGAAGTGACAGGCTAACGGAGTGCTAACCGATTTGGCCTTTTCTATATTGAAACACTTTAACACCTTTTAAATATACCTTTTCTGAGTTACCCAAAGTTTACCTATATTTCTATCTCTAAGGATTTTCATGCCACAGATCTTCTTAGAAGCACCAAGATCCTTCATCTCAAATTCAGCACCCAATAAAGACTTCAAAGAGACTATATCATGTTTGTTCTTTGCAGCAATGAGCATGTCATCAACATAAAGCATCAAAAAAATAGTGGAATTACCACTTGACACATTATAATAAACACAACTATCATACTCACTTCTTGTGTAGCCAATCTTCATCATGTGGAAATCAAAGCGCTTGTACCACTGCCTAATAGATTACTTAAGATCATAAAGCGACCTCTTAAGTAGAAAAACATGATCTTCCTTTCCCTGCACCTTGAAACCTTCAAGCTGCTTCATGTAAATTTGTTCCTCTAAGTCACCATGAAGAAATGTAGTCTTCATATCAAGCTATTCAAGCTCTAAATCATACATGGCCACCGAAGCAAGTAGTACCCTCTTTCTTCCGAAGACCCATTTACACCCAATGATTTTTCTTCCCTTGGGCTTTTTCACAATCTTCCAAATCTTGTCCTTCTATAGAGATTCCATTTCCTCCATCATAGCTGTCATCCATTTATCATGTTGTGCATCACTCAAAGCATAATGGTAGGAAGATGGATCACTTGTACCTACAGTGAGGGCATAGGCAACCATATCCTCAAACTTATATCTCACAGATGCTTTGTGAGTACGCTTCCCTTTACCATTTACCACAGTATAGGAAACTTCTACTACTTCCTGTTATCCTGGTAAGTCACTTGATGACTCATTCTCTCTTGTTGTTTCTGACTCGCCTAACTCCACCTACATAATAGAACCTTCTTTATTTTCATCAATTGCTTGTGAATTGCAATTTGAATTTACCATATGAGACTCATCAAACACAACGTCCTTGCTAACCACAACTTTCTGTGAACTTGGATCCCACAACTTGAATCCTTTTATGCTTTTCTTAAAATTAAGAAAGATACACTGCTTAGACTTTGAGTCTAACTTGAAACTTTGCTCACTCTCAACATGTGCATAGGCTAGATAATCAAATATTTTTAGAATAGAATAATCTACTAGTTTTTTGTCCATAACTCTTCGAAAATTTTACAATCGATCGCCTTTGGTGGAGATCTATTGATGAGGAAACATATCATATTCACTGCTTCTGTCCAAAATCTCTTACTTAGCCCTGCATTCAGTCTCATACTCCAAGCTCTTTCTAAAAGCATTCTGTTCATCCTTTCAGCTACATCATTTTACTGTGGTGTCTTTGGAACTATGAAGTGACATGTAATCCTTTCAGCTTTACACAATTCTAAAAACGGCTTGTATGTGTACTCCTCTCCATTATCTGTTTTCAAGTACTTAATTTTCTTTCCTATCTTCCTTTCTACCTCAGCCTTCATCGTTGTGTACATAATCAAGCACCCTTTTACTGTTATCTTTTACAGTTTTAAAACTAACCATGCATTGTTTTCCGAACACACAATACTTACAGAAGTTCAGTTTACAAGTTTCACTCCCTTTAACAGTTTCCTTTTATGAAGCTCTATCAATCCTCTTTCTCCCATATGCCCTAACCGCATATGCCACGGATAAGTATCATCTGTATCAAATCCTGCATCTATAGTCATAAATGCTCCACTTGTAATTGTGCTCGCTATAAGTCTGTATAGGTTTTCAGTTAGCTATTCTTTCTTAACAACCATGATACCCTTAATAACTTTGAGAACTCCACCTTCTGCTATGTACTTGCAGCCATTTGAGTCAAGTGCCCCCAAAGATACTAAGTTTTTCCTTAATTCTGGTACATGTCTCACATCTGCTAAAGTTCTTACTATCCCATCAAACATCTTGATTTTGATAGTGCCTATCCCAATGGTCTTACATACATCATCATTCCCCATTAGGACAGACCCACCATTATATGGTTGATATGTATCAAACCAATCTTTATGTAGACACATGTGATATGAGCATCTAGAATCTAAAATTTAAATTGTCAGCCACACTAGCTTCCTCAGATGCCTTATCTACATCTTTCTTCTTCAAGTCTGCCTTCCCCTTTAAGCACTCTCTCTTCAGATGACCTTCCTTCTTACAATAGTAACAAGAGACCTTTGTCT
Organism: Macadamia integrifolia; assembly: GCF_013358625.1. Lineage (NCBI taxonomy): Eukaryota > Viridiplantae > Streptophyta > Magnoliopsida > Proteales > Proteaceae > Macadamia > Macadamia integrifolia. The sequence goes on along the minus strand of NW_024868838.1, from coordinate 164,343 downwards.
TTGCTCCTTTTGATTTTGATAGACTCTTTCCAAATCCCTTCTGATTTGATCTTCCTCTTTCCTACTCTTTGTCACCTCCGAAAAGACCTTCTACTTGAGATTTCATACTACTGCCCTTCTTTCTTGTATCATTGGACATGAGGGTAACTGCGACTTCATCCATCTCAAGGGTCTCCTTCCCGTACAAGAGAGTCGTTATTAGATGATCATATGATTCTGTGACTGACAATAGCAATAGTAACGCTTTGTCTTCATCCTCGATCTTAACCTCCAGGTTTGGATGTTTACTTACGATCTAATTGAACATGTTAAGATACTCTAATAGATCTGTATATTCCTCCATTTGTAAAGAATACAATTGCTTCTTCATGAATAACTTGTTCGTTAAGGACTTCATTATGTAGATGCTTTCAACTTTCGCACATAATTGTGGTGCAAATTCAGTACCCACAACATATTGTAAGGTATCATCATAAAAATTCAATCGAATAACATATACTACCTTTTCCTCAATTTCTTCCCAATCTTCATCAGTAATTTTTATAGGTTTCTTCGACTTTCCCAATAACGTTTTTGTCAAATCCCATTGTATCAGAAGATCCTTCATCTTTTGACGGCAGAGAGTGAAATTATTCTTTCTATTGAACTGCCCGATATCATACTTGACATTCAATCTCTTCCCTGCCATCGTGATAGTAAGCCCTAGAAAATGAAAACCTAGAGCTTTGATACCAATTTGTAGAAACGCAGCCCTAAAACGATACCAAAGATAATGAAAAAACAAGAACAAGCAATGCTCACAGATTTACGAGATTCAGTAAGATTGTTTATGTCCTCGGTGAGATAAGATCCTGCTTTACTATTAATAAAGAATAGGGTTACAACGCTCATCCCTCACACCTCTCAGTATTGCGTATATTACAGAGAAAAAAACTCTCACTATAAATATATAGTGGGATTGCCGTCCTGCCTGTCGAGGCACTGCACTAGTACTCCCTGGGTTAAATTATGACGGAATACAAGACATCGTACACCAATATAATCTTCCCTTCCCTTCACCTCCATTCAATTACAGACATCATTTTCCCATGCAGACATTTCTCCCACTCCCAAAACCCTAATCCCACTCAAAAGTGAAGAAGGGCAAAAATAAATTGAATTCCAGTGTATGTGAAAATTTCTTATTAATTCTCTCTTATTAATCCGCACCAATAACCAGAACTTTGACCTCAAGACTTTTTTTTGATAAGTAACTTTGACGTCAAGATGATATTCTAATCCAAGAGTCCATGATCCATTTTTACACCCTCATCATGATTGGAGCTTGGTCACTAGGATCAAAGCCATACCAAGGTTTAAAAGAGCAGAATTAGGATTGGGGTCGACCATGCCCAATTCTGATCAGGAACGGATTGGAATCAGCCAAAATCGGTCAGGGGATCAGCCTCCGATCTGAATCTGTCGATCCGATTCCAATTCTTGAATTTTTTTTTTTAGATAGGAAGGATATCCGACTTTAGGCTGACTAAATCCTCCTTGGACTCGTATATGATCCGACACCATATACGAAACGGGAGCTATTGCACAATTTTTGAATTTATGAGCCCAAGCCGAATAACCGACTTATTTGTCTTTCGTTAATGCTTTTTTTTTCCTCTCTTGTGGTGAAGGGTCCCTAGAAAAAACACCACATTCAAGTAGCAAAAATGAGATTTCTCATCAGTCATTAATAATACCAACGTGGCTTACCAGCCAAGAACGAAGAGAAGATGGGGAAAAAAACTTGAGGACAAGATTTTCTCATAAAGAGCTTCAACAATTATAGCACTATGATTAAGATCAAGGTTAGAACTTTAAGTACAAAGTGGTCATCACCTTTATCTTTTATTTACTCGGGAGATTATTCTAATGTTATTTAAAGCTCACTTTCCATGGAGATCTTTATGGTGGCTGTTTTTTAACGTGGGCATGTTAGCTAACCAATGTAAAAGACATTCCTGTTGGACCTGTCCCCCTGATTCAAGCCAAGCGTGCCCTTGAAACTCTCCCCCAACCTTGGTGCTTAGCATGTGTTTTCAATATATATATTTTTCTCTTTTTGACATTTGGGGTTTGTTATTGTTAGCCCAGTTCAACTTTGGAATACTAACGTCTAATGATTTTCTTGTTTAATAGTTTGATGTTTGTTATTCTTGATCTTGTCCTCATTGATGAAGATGATGAAGGTATTTGTGGGTTGGTCATGAACTTTGATTTTTTGTAATTTGTTTGGTTTCTTTTTGTCTTAGAGATGAAAGGGAAGTTAATTTGATGGGATGAAGGAGATTTGTTTTGGGGTTGTGACTTGGTCATCATTTCCTAAAATTACGAAATTCCGTTAGGGTGAGACCCAGATCTCTTGCTTGGCTTTAGTGCAATATTTTCCACTCCACCTGTTTTGTTTTTCTCTTTCAAGTTCACGAATTCTGAGACGATCCCACGCTGCGTTGATGCAACATAGCAATGGCTGGTCTTGGTTTTCGGTTGACCCTAATTCTCATTTCATCAGTTACAAGCGAATAAGGAACCATGACTCCATGAGGGACCTGCAGTGCTTAAAACCTTGAGGGTACATATGGGCTGAGATGGAGTCATGGTACACATGCTTGGGATTTTGATTGAAGCCCACTACTATAAAAGGCCAGGCTTGAAAATTAGTATGAAATATGCTAAATCCCAGCCCCCAGTGATGTGGACTATGTCATGACTGTTAACTTTTCATGCTTAGAGTCAAGTCTTGTAGTGTAAATGGAAAGGTCTTGGGAGAGGGTTGGTTTTCTTAGGAAGTGACTTAGGGATTCGGGAGCGGATCAATGAGAAGTGATAAAATAGTTTCGTGTATAAATAAGGGCAAGAGAGGTCATTTTATGTGAGGAGGAGAGTGATAGAGAAAGAGGGTGCTAGTCTACGACATGCTCTTTCACTAGGTTAAGTATCCCCACTGTCACATTGATAGACATGGGTAGATATATGTGATAGATTACGATTCTCCATCACAAGAACAAAAATTTCCCTTGAAAAAAGCACTAGTATTCATTAGGAGAATGATAGGTTATGGGTTAAATGGGTGAATGCAAGGTATCTTAAGAATGATTCTATATGGACTGTTAGGTCCCGTTTGGTAACTCTCCCAAGATGATCTTTCCTGGTCTTTCCTGTGATCGAAAGGTCTGAATCCCCTCCAGTTGGATTGGTAATCTGGTCTTTCTAATAGCGGGGAAAGGGGAAAAGTAAATTTTTAGAAAGATTATTTCAAAGGCACTACTGATATCTTCTAATCAAACTTCTAGAACTAGAAAATGATTGACTGAATAAACAGCTTAACTTCGAGTACAAGCCATGCACAACTTCAATACTATAATTATACACGATAACTATGTTGCTCTATACATCAGAGTAAATACATACTATCACACCCTGCCTCATATAGGCCAAGGTATGTGAAACTAGATTCCCAAACCCAGTCAGCCTACCTCCACCAGGATCACAAAAGCAGTCAACTACCTCACAATGCCACAAGATCTCTAATCCCAATCAGAGTATGCATATAAATTTTATAACAATATACTCCCAATGGTGATTTTCTACAATGATAATTACATCATATAGGCCCAATTTGAATTCACCCACAACTTAATAAATAATAGTTACATCATACACTCATGTAAATATAAATCATAATATAAGAAGGGAACAATTGTCCAATCCATAGTGTCTCACATTCTCACAACCTTTGCTGAACTCATGTCTGCTTTAGCTCCGGTTCCACTATCTAAAAAGAGAAATCTACGAGAGGTGATTTATACTAGCCCAATGAGGGGTGAGCAGGAAAGCACACATATCCAATCTGATGCCAAATGCATGCTCGCAAGTATAATCCATAACTATGATACCACAATGCACAACCACATGATCCATTTACAATTTAATATTCCATTCTAATTATTGAGTCTGAAATGTGGGTATAAGTGCTATAAGCAACATAGGTGGTATCCCCTCCCCAGTACATCGGGTTCCAGAGATACAAGCTAGTTGCAAGTAGGATTTAGTAAATCCCAAATAGAACCTCGGTCCCACAACCAACCCCTAAATAGTAACCCCTGATAATCACAGTCCCAAAAAATCCATCGGTCACCCATGTTGTTCAACAACCATAGGTACAATACGTCATACCATGCTATATCCACCTTGGATACATTACGTCGTACCTGGGCATATTAGTCCCCAAGACCTACCACCGAGTGTGATTGGCCAATACCTCACCTATGACACCCATGCCCTGACCTGGTCTAATTTGAACTGTTATGATAGGTCTCAAACCGGAGGTAAAAAGTACCATCGGGTTTTGGCTCGCGATTGCCCATTGCAGAAGGGGGAGAGATTATCCCACATGCTCATGTATTGCTTGCCAATCCAACTGGAGGGGATTCAAACCTTCTAATCATAGATGGTAAGTGACTCGACACCCCTCACCCGAATCCTTGCATACACCAAAACTGTTGGAAGACAATAAGCACAACCTAAGGCAATTACCTGTGCGAGACCACCTGGTGGACAACAAGCAGTCAAGATAGTTTGATGTCTTGACCACCGAAAATATGCCACCGGAAGCACCTGAGCTTAAATCCGGGGGCTAAATCCGATGGTCATCTGTGCTGCTGAACTGGTTCATATGCCCGTGGACACCACCTCCTGCATCGGGAGCAGGCCCGGATGAAAACATGCACCCTCCCACACTTTTCCTATGACTTGTGTTTCTTGTGAGTCCAAGGAGATAGACCCGCATGTCCCAAAATTTGGATTCATCTACTTGGACCAGACTAGGACCAGCCAAACAGGCCCTAAGGACCTAACTTACTATATAAGTGGAAATGAGGAATCATTTTCTCATTTCTCACTTGTACAAGAATGTGGGAGAGGGAAAGAAGAGGAGAAGAGGGAAGAGAAAGGAAGAAGAAGAAGAGGAAGAAGGAGGACAGAAGCTCACCATGGTGCCGATTGCCCACCTAGTTGTCAAAATCCTTGCTGGAGGTAAGAGCCACCTCTCCTACCAAACTCTCTCTTCATTTTGAGCTAGGTTAGGGTGTGTATGGATGTGAACCTTGACCGCCCGACACCCCAAGCTTTGGGAGTGAATATTCACCTCCCCAGTGGGAATGCTGAGCTCCAACCAAGTCCGGTGAGCTCCAACAATGCTTGTGACCAAATGACCATCTAGAGTTTCGATCATTCGATTGATGTATCTCCCAAATGGCTCGATGGAATAGGGATTTTTTTAGCTTAAAATGATGCTAGGAACACCCCTTATAAACTCCATGGAACAAATCCCGATGATCGAACTCGAGGCAGAAAGCTCAAAAACCCACGGGCAGTTTCTGTGTATCCACCAAAAATACCCCACCTGAAACACTGGGATAGTATCTAGTGGCTGTTTCCGGTGAAGTGTCTGAGCTTTAGGAACTCTCTGCTAGGGCCACTGGATTCATATCTGATGAATCTGGTGTCTTCTAAACCTATTTTTGGTGACTAAATCCGGTGACACTCCTAGTGCTGTCAAATTTGACAGTACTTATACCCTTGGGGGTAGACCTTGTGGATTCACCTTTGTGTTTAGGATAGAGATGTGCACGTACCCCGAGGCCAAGATTGAATTGACACTTGGTGGCCATACTTGGAACCCAATCTGTTAAAACTTATATAAGGTGAGGGATGGTTGACTTTTATTTTGTAATGTTTAATTATTATAGAATTGCTCACATGTGTAGGATTTTCACATGATTATGTAAATTCCTTAAATGATGGTGATGTTCTATAACATGTTATATTTTGATGGAAATGATATGAGATGTATGTTGTGAGACGGAATTCGATATGGCCGAGGTGGCACCGGTACCATGATTGTTACACCCCGTTCTCACAGAACCAGACCAGTGACTGAGTTAACTCCTGTTAACCCAAAACCTGTCAGGATCATCTGATGTAGTAACCAGTACATAATATACACACAACTAAAGAAAGTAAATTATGTATTTTAGCGGAAGTCTCACATGTATGTACCTGTAAATATCCCAATACTCTTGATACCCAAATTGTATTACATAATACATTTACATGTGGGCCCATAGGCATGATATATATATACAAAAAATACAATTTAAATATCTAGAGCACAAAAGAGATAACATAACAAAATAATAAAAAAGAATCTTGGTTAGGTATCAATGTTGCTGTCCCGCAACACAACTTTCATACAGGCACTCGGCACCGTGTCCAAGATCTTCCAGGACACACCAGTTATCGGATGAAAATTCTACGATGCGTCCCAGCTCTAGCTCTTCGGCCAGATAACTTGCAAGATCATCTAAAAATGGTGTGAATGTGGGATGAGCTCACTAGCCCATTAAATGAAAAGAAAAACCAAACAATCATACACAATACAAATGATCTTATATGTATGCAAGTCCATTTTTAATAACCTAAATCACCTAAGCAACATTCTAAGTCATAGGTTATGTGCTACTCACAACCACATTGTGTATATGCCCTAAGTATGAGTAGCAAATTCCATCCCAGGATAAGCCCATAGAGTTGTTGGAGAAGGCCAGTAGTGGGTACCAAAAAAGTAAATTATTGTTTCTCAACGACATTAAAGTAAATTGCTGTTTTTCAACGATATTAAAGTAAAATGGGCCTTGCCCTGCATTAAAGTAAAAGCACTACTGTAATATCCCGCTTCTTAAACCCGGTCTGATTTCACGATTGAACCGGTTTAACCATGCAAGAACCGAGCCAGAGGATATTAGAGCGGGCTCCTTATGGGCTATGATGGCACGGGTGACCTTAAACACCGGCTGGCCCGACAAGTCCGAGCCAGTGCCAGAGGAGACGGGAGTGCCCAAACCGTGTACGTGCACCTACCATAAGGCTATGTACGGATAAAACAGGTATCATATCCATATTTTAAGGTATATACGTATGCTACATCATATGCCTGGGGTGGGGTTCGTGCCGAGGTCCGAACCCGGTCAAAATCCCAAGTTTTGGCTCTCAGGCGGGTATAACAGGTGGGTACACTCACCCACCTGAGTGACCCATCCAATACTATTCACTTAAGTAGGAATAGTATATAAAGCTTTATGACTTCTTTTCTTTCCATTTATTACCCTCGTACGTTTGGTGAGAAAAGTAAAGAGGAGAGAGAAAAGAAAGGGAAGAAGAAAGGAAGAGGAAGAAAGGAAGGATTTCAGTGGCGCCGAAGCTAGATCTTGCCATTCCGGTGCCGGGAGAGTAATCTTCGGCTCTAGATCTACAGTTGGAGGTAAGAAAAGTTGGGTTTTACGAACGTTCACCATACCCAAGCTTTAAACCCTTGATTCGAGTATGGTTTCTTTGGATCTTGTAAATACCCTTTGAAATGATGGATCTAAGGTTTAATAGATGATTTATGTGTTGATCTTGAAGGATTTGAAGAGATATTGACAAGGTAGAAGAAGCATTGTGAGTTGGAAGTGATTTGAAGGGTTTGAAGTCATTTTCGGGCAAAGAGGTAAGATGGCTTCCCCTCACTTGAATCTAACCTAGATCTAGGTTAGAACCATCCTATAGGACTTCAAAGGTGTGAAGAATGGGTGGGGGGAAAGTTCCATTTGATTCCCCAAAGAATGGAGAAAATGGGGAAGAAACAAGGTTTTTCCGCCAAAACCGGTGGGTACAACCGGCGGGTACCTACCCGCCTGAGAGGTACCCACCTGAGAAGGCAGAGGTCCCTGGCCAAACCGGCGGGTACAACCGGCGGGTATAACCGGCGGGTACCTACCCGTCGGTCATAACCGGTGGGTATAACCGGCGGGTAGACAGCCCACCTGTCTTACCCACCTGTTTGGCCAGAATGTGATTCTTAGGTCCGATCGAGCCCAAATCGGACGTGTGACCTTCTTTCGACGTTCTAAACACGATTTTGTCATTGGATTTCATTAATTTCGATTCTAAAATGGTGAAGTACTAACCCCTCTCAATTTTGTTAGGTTCACCAAACTCTACCCGATTCGCTCCGGATCTCACCCGTACCGAACGGGAGTCCTTGTACGCAACAAGTAAGTGGAGAGAGGACGTTTGGCCTTGTTTCAAGGAATTTGTTTGGCATTCACATAACTATATCTAATCTAGTCATGTCATCATGAATATGCTATATAGATTAGTCATTCCACTCATTGATGTGCACATATGCTATGTTTACTTTTAATTGCAAATTAAATGAGATGTTATATGTTGAATGTGGGCATCATGGAGCATAACGCATTGATAGACTAGATGCCGTGGTCGGCTTGGAAACGAATGCATTGGTGGCCCGTGGTATGGGACACGGAGGCACTATGCAGTCGTACTGTCATATAGGAGCATGCGGTATTAGGATTCTCACCATCCCGTGCTACGACCCTTCCCAACAGGGGTTAAGGTGTTGGGTTGCCATTTGGGGGGAAGTAGGGTTCGCGGTTGTCGGACACTGTGGCGGTTAGGCATTACGCCCGGCGAGTCATGTAGGACAGTCGGCAACCCCGGTGGTACATTCAAGAGGGCCAATCGTACTGCTTTTAAATTGCCGGAGTCAGCACTGTTATTTCATTTATTTACATTTCTGTTGAGAGCCGGTGGACGGCATTGTCTTTATTTTTCCGAGTACTCACGGTGGGCCTTCTCCAACAGCCCTATGAGCGTATCGCGGGAGGGAGTTCGCGGCTCGTACCCGGAGTATACGCGCATGGTGGTTGTAGTAGCACTTAAACCAAAGACTTAGTAATGTTGATTAGGTGGATGTGAATTAAAATGAATTGCATGGCATGTAGTGCATATGATGTGTTGTGATGTGTGGACTGTTGTGTGTGGTCCACCTCTCTACTTACTGGGCTAGTGAGCTCATTCCACGTGTACACCCCCTTTTTAGATGATTTTGTAGGTCATGCATCTGAGGAGCATGGGGTGGGTCCCACAGTCGAGTTTCCTGAAGAGGACTGGTGGACCCCTAGGGAGTTTGAGCACGGCGTAGACTGCGCATGTGAGAGCTGTGCTGCGGGCAGCAGTTCTGAGGCCGGGCTGAGCTCCACCTTGGAGGCCGTGCTGAGCTCCACTTCCGAGGCCGAGCTGAGCTCTTCTACATGATGCCGAGCTGGGCACAACCCCTGATGCCGAGCTGAGCTCCAGCCTTGATACCGAGCCGAGCTGTGTACTCTGATGTTTTTGATGATTTCCTGTATATACTTGATATTTGAACTTTATTCTTTTGTGTATATATTATGCCTTCGGGCCCAAATGTATATAATTATTGTATCACCATTTGGGTATCAAGTATATGGGAATTATTTACAGGTAAAACTTAGTCTTCCGCTGATCTGATGAATTTATGTTAGTGTGTGTATGCTGTGGTGGAATACAGTATCTGATGATCCTGGCAGGTTTGGGTTAACCGGTGTTAACTCGGTCACCGCTCCGGTTCAGGGTGAACGGGGTGTGACAAACGGTGGTATCAGAGCGTGATGCTCTGCTCCACTTACAGCATACCATTAGAATCCTGTAGACTCTATAATAGGAAAATGGGGTTGGGCTAATATAAAAGCTTTAAAGATTAAAAGCTAAAGAAAGAAAGTATAAAATGAGGTTATGTTATAAGTTGCATTCATGGCATGCGTGAGTGTAGATAAAAGGTATTAGATTGGAGCTACAACCTATAAAGTACTATTTTGACGAAATTTCGGCAGCATAACTGCGTAAAAAGGGATTTCCAAAAATTTTACACAAACACCTGATAAACAACAGATAATAATACAACAAAGAGCACAGATAGAAAAATCACATAACAACAAAATCACATAAGCACTCCACATAGGGAATCACCACAAAAATCACTATCCAAAGATATTTTATTCCATAAATGAACCAGTTACAATACATATACAAGGAATGAGAAGAAATAGGTATACAATGTTTACAAAAAGGAGAAAACGGGTAAATAGCTAGTGTGGGTGAGCCAAGCCCTCACTGGTCGTCGTCATCGTCGTCGATGATCACCACGTTCGCCGGAGGCCTGGAGTTGACGTTGAAGCGGTGATCATAATAATCGAACCTCGCGTTCACCACCCGTACCTCCCTCCGCAGCCGGCCATAGTCTGCTGAGATAGCGTTGGCCCTGGTGTCTAAGTCCTGACCCATCCTAAGGAAGGACTCCTCCAAGGTGGCCTGCCTGGAGACAATCTCGTCCAGTCGCCTTAGTATCTGAACCTGGCCATCCTGCAAGGCCCGCATGGAGGCTGTCTGGCCCTCGTAGTCATAGGCACCACTCCCAGGTGGTGGGGCTGTAGCTCTGGAAGAACTAGGGCCAGGACCTCTTGACTCCTGAGGCACCTCCTCAGGGATGCTGCCACCCATCAGGTCCTTCTCCTCGTCCTGAGGAACGTAGTCCTCATCCTCCTTACTGGACTCCTCCTCCATGAGGACATCCTCCATAGGGGCAGCCCTCCTACCCCTACTCCTCTAAGCTCCTGATCTAGGAGGTGAATCCATGAGAGTCTGAAGACCCATCTTCAGGAGGTTTCTCCGGTCAAACCTGTCAGCCGGAGTCTTCCCCTCCTCACCGCTCAGATCCACCCCAAAGAACTCGAAGATCCTAGTGAGGATCCTGCCGTAAGGGAATCCTCCATCCTCTGGGTGGGAAGTGTGGTGCTCCATCGTTCAGAGAATGATATAAGGAAGGCACAAGTGCTCGCCGCCTCCCTCTGCGGCCGTGAAGATGCAGAAGGCAATGAAAGCCGCCATGAAGCCCACCTGGTTCCGATGACCTCCTCTGGGAAGCAGGTTGAACTGGATCAACCGGGCGAATAGACGAACCTCAGGGTAGAAGGATGTCTCGGACTCTGGTCGACTGCTGCTGTCGCAGATGGTCTCGTAGATGAAGTCCGGTGTCTCCATGCTCATGAACGGTCCCTGAGGCCTACCCCTGGGGGGACTGTAGTAACGGTGTCCCGCCGCCGATATACCCAATATGCTGGCCAAGGTGCCTACCGTCAGCTGGATGTCCACTCCCTTCACCAAACTGCTGATGGTGAACTCCCCGTATGGATACGACACCTCCAGGTTACAGTAGAACCGACGGATGAGTTGCTCGTAGCATGGTCGGTCCACCTGAAGAATAGAGTCCCAGCCCAATGCTGAGAACCTCTCCTGAAGCCTGGCCTTGTGGAAGTCCTCTACTACCACGGTCTTCTCCATCAACACTGACCCCTTCAGGAAGTTGGGCCAGTTGGCCGCGGCCTCTGCACTGAGGAAGTGCTCCTCATCATAGTCTGTAGGGTCAGACTGAGCAGGTGCAGATCTCCCTGTGCGAGGAGCTGAAGAGCTGGTCTCCGCACTCTTCCGCTTAGAAGCGGTGGTCTTGCGTCGAACGCCAGAGGAAGATGGTCCTTTACCGGTGCGTGACGACATCCTGGCAATAAGAAAAAGAAGTAGGGATTAGTACAGCAAGAAAAGGACAGCAGCATTAAGAAGGGGAAATCCAAAACCAATTCATGCAAAGCGGAAACGGCAACAATCTAAGGACGATAGGAAACCTATGACAGGATGAACGGTAGTTGACGACGCATAGAAACACGACAAAACAGCAGGATGACAGCAAAAGCAATAAGCATAAATAGAAGGAAGGAATTCAAGCCCATTGTGCAAATTTGAGCATAATGGAGAATAGCTTGAAACCCTAGGTCTAGAGCACAATGCCGTAGTAATGGGATCATGAAAGTGCAGGAACATACCCAAATAGACTATGGAGTTCTATGAATACAAGTATGAATGAAAATCAAGGGAATCAATGCCAAAAATAGGGATTTTCATGGGGAAAACATGGGGAGTCCAAGTATAATGGATGATTCATGCGATCCAAAGCATATTAAGCATAAAACAAGTGGAATGTACTACAAAGGAACCATCAATTGGAGAAAAGGATCAAAAATTTAAGAAACCCCAAAATTTGGAAACCTAGGGCACAAATTGGGGTTTTTCTCCAAATGAAGAAAAAAATTCCTATAAACTACGAATGACTACAGTAGAATCATCATAAACACATGGTAATACTATCCTATGGTGAAAAATAGGGAAAGAAAGCCTAGAAAGTAAACCCTATTCATGCATTTCACCCAAATGGAAATTCTGGAAAAAGAGAAGAAGAGGAACTTACTTGAATGAAGATGAGTTGACTCTCCTCTAAAAGTGCCGAGTGGGTGAGTGAACTCGCGTGTAGAAGCGCCAAGGAGACCTCCAAGATCGGCCAAAAGAGAAAGGAAGTGAGAGAAAGGAGATGGGGAAAGAGACAAGACTGAACAGGGCCAGTAGGGCCCTGTTCGTGTTTTAACTCGGGCAAGACCGGCGGGTATAACCGGCGGGCTCCTACCCGCCGGTGCCACCCGCCGGTTAGGGCAGTGAAGACCGGCGGGTATAACCGGCGGGCTCCTACCCGCCGGTTCATCCCACCGGTTATGGCAGTTAGGAAAATTCTGAAAATTTTGGAAATTTTCCTTCTTATCTTGTTCCCCTTCTCTCCTCCTAGCATGATTATATTGATTTTCACTATTGAATGTATTCCTATGGTTAATATGCTATAGTCAAGTGGGACCATTGGCATGTATGCTGTGGACTTTGCCTGTATCTTGGAATTGAGCTATGATTATTTACAGGCTATCATACACTACAACACCTCAAGTAATGGCATATGATTGTGTGCCTAAATCAACTCTATGGTGTTTGACCAATATGGTGTGTGATGTGTTCCAGGTACAGGGATACGATGGTACGTACTAGATCCGGTAGTAATGCCCGAGGTACCTCGCGGGGTCCTCGTCGGGTCGGTCGACCACAAAATCCCAGGGGGTCCCGTTCTGTGGGGCATACCTCACCTCCACTACCACAAGAGACCCTTGGTCAGGGTGGGGCACATGGGAACCCACCTATGACTACACTTCCGGACCCTCCTCCGGTCATTACACTGGGAGATGTTGCTACAATAATTCAGCAGTCGCAACAAGCTTTCCAACAGCAAATGCTTCAGTAACAGCAAGCATTTATGACTGCCATCCAACAACAGTTGGATTTTTCTCAACCGGGTCAACCTTCCCGGGTACTCACTCCACAGGACCCACCTGTAGGGTCGGGAACGGGACCACAAGCGGTGGGTACACCTCCAATCCCACCATTTGGTGTTCCTCAGCATGGGATGCCTCCTCCATACCCCTACTATCCTGTCTATGCTCCTAACTTCCCGGCGACGAGTAATACGTCAAGGGTAGTGGAGTCTTTCAAGAGGAACTTACCACCGGTCTTCTCTAAGGTGGGGAATGACCCTCTGGAACCGGATCAATGGATCCAAGAGTTAGAGAAGATATTTGAGGTGCTTGAGTGCACGGATGCCCAGAAACTTATTTGTGCTGGGTTGCAGCTTAAGAAAGAGGCAAATTCTTGGTGGCAAGCCTCCAAGCCTATATTGATGGCTGCTCATCCGGAACCTACTTGGGAGCAGTTCAAGGAGTTGTTCTTGGACAACCACTATCCGCGCAATTTCAGAGACCGAAAGGAGACTGAGTTCATGGCCTTAACTCAAGGAGGTAAGACTGTCCTTGAGTATCAGCAACAATTCGAGAGTTTGTTCCATTTTGCCCCAAAGCATATGCGAACAGCTGAAGAGAAGGCAGCAAGGTTCCTAAAAGGCCTGAAAGCCTCTATTGGGTCTGTGCTTGAAGTCTTGGATTTGACTGAATATGGCCAGATTGTACAGAAGGCCAAAACAATGGAAGATAAACAGAAGGGTGAACAGTCCCTCACTCCTGGACTATGGAAGAGAACAAATCCATTCCCAGATGCTGGAAATTCCTCCAAGGCTTACCGCGGATCATACAGTTCTGGGCCTATGTATAGGCAGCCCTATAGGCCACCTGGCTACCCTCCTAGGCCAGTTGGTGGTTCGGGTTCTACCTCTTTTCGCCCGAACACTAGTGTGGCACCTACAGCTCCAAGGCCACCTCGACCTCCATCTGCAACGGGTCAAGTGCAGAGGGGCCCCGCTCCAGTTCCGACGTCTCAGATTCGTTGCTTCAACTGCCATTCCTACGGGCATTATGCAAAAGACTGTCGGGCCCGACCAGCCTTGCCCTCCAGTCAGCCCTCTGCGTACCGACCTCCCTTACCTCGAGGCAATCAACCGCAGGGAAGGATGTATGCCCTATCAGCCGAGGAAGCTGAGGCTAGTACAGAAGTTGTAGAAGGTACATTTTAAATTAAGAAGTTCATTATGATTAATATTGATGACCTGCTGAAATTATATACATTGTTATATTAGGTATCATACCCATATCGGGCATACCAGCCTATGTTTTATTTGATTCAAGAGCTACTCATTCATTCGCATCTAAGAGATTTGTAGGGAAGCTTGGGATGTCACCCAGGATCCTGGATCATGGAATGATTGTTAGTATGCCTACTGGTAAAATTGCACAGTTGAAGGAAGTGTATGGGCCGTGCCCGGTGGAGATTAGTGGGAAGAACTTCGATGCACAACTTATTAAATTCAATATGCAGAATTTCGATGTTATATTGGGTATGGATTGGTTGTCGACTCATCGAGCTAATGTGATCTCTGCGGAAAGGCTGATTAAGGTAACAGATGAAGAAGGAAAAGAGTGGGTATACCGAGCAAATACAATGAAAAGGGTGAGGAAGGTCCTTGTCTCCGCTCTTCAAGCGGTAAAATTGCTAGAAAGTGGATGTCAGGGTTTCTTAGCCTCGGTACGCGATGTTGATGCAAGAGTTACGCCTCTAGAAGAAGTAAAGGTGGTTAAAGAGTTTCCTGATGTTTTCCCAGATGATCTGATGCATTTACCACCTGATAGGGAGTTGGAGTTTGCCATAGACTTGACTCCTGGAGCAGCTCCAGTATCTAAGGCTCCATACAGGATGGCACCAGCTGAATTGAAGGAGTTGCAGATGCAGTTGCAGGAACTATTGGAAAAGGGGTTCATTCGCCCAAGTGTTTCACCTTGGGGTGCCCCGGTGTTGTTTGTCAAGAAGAAGGATGGTAGTTTGCGTATGTGCATAGATTACCAGGAGTTGAATAAGTTAACCATTAAGAACCGGTATCCATTGCCACGCATTGATGATTTATTTGATCAGTTGCAAGGAGCCAGGGTATTTTCTAAGATAGACCTTCGGTCCGGCTATTATCAGCTCAAGATAAAGAGCAGTGATATACCCAAAACAACATTTAGGACGCGATATGGTCATTATGAGTTCCTTGTGTTGTCCTTCGGGTTAACCAATGCACCGGCAGCATTCATGGATCTAATGAATCGAGTATTTCAGGATGTGCTCGACAAATGGATAATTATTTTTATTGACGATATCTTGATCTACTCCAAGACCGAGGAGGAGCACACTCAACACTTGAGGATGGTGTTACAGAGGTTAAGAGATCAACAGTTGTTTGCCAAGTACAGCAAGTGTGAATTCTGGCTTAAACAAGTTGGATTCCTGGGGCACGTAGTGTCTAAAGCCGGAATCGAAGTAGATCCTGCTAAGGTGAAAGCAGTAGTGGAATGGGAAAGCCCCAAGAATGTTACTGAAATTAGAAGCTTCTTGGGTTTGGCTGGATATTACCGACGTTTCATCGAGAATTTTGCTCGGATCTCAGCACCAATGACCAAGTTGACTAAAAAGGGTGTGAAATTCGACTGGGCAGAGGAATGTGAGAAGAGCTTCCAGGAATTAAAAGAAAAGTTGGTGACTGCCCCTGTGCTGACTATTCCTGAAGGCACAGGTGGAATGACAGTCTATACCGATGCTTCCAAAGTTGGTTTGGGTTGTGTTCTCATGCAACGCGGTAAGGTAATAGCGTATGCATCCCGACAACTAAAGGAGTATGAGAAGAACTACCCCACTCATGACTTGGAACTAGCTGCAGTCATTTTTGCCCTTAAGATCTGGCGACATTATTTTTATGGGGAGAAGTGTGAGATATACAGTGACCACAAAAGCCTGAAATACTTCTTCACCCAGAAGGATTTGAACATGAGACAGAGAAGATGGCTTGAACTCATGAAGGATTATGGCTGCGATATTCAGTATCATCCCGACAAGGCGAATGTAGTGGCAGATGCATTGAGTCGGAAGACACAGACTGTGTCGCTCTCATACTTAGCAGTCAGCTCACCACTTGTGCAAGAGGCGATGCTAATGGATGAAACCCTCTTGTATGAAGGGGCAACCTTAGAGCTTGAACCTCAACCAGAAAACCTTAAATGGTTGACGGTATCCTTGTCAGCTCTACAGGTGCATCCGGCAATCAGGCAAGAGGTGATAATGAAGCAACCTTTGGATCCTGAATTACAGCGGATTAGAGTTAAGGTTCAAGACCAAACAATGAACGACCCAGATTTTACCTTAGCCAGTGATGGGGCATTGATGTTTCGAGATAGACTGTGTGTACCCGATGATTTGGATATACAAGATAAGATAGTGAGAGAAGCACATAGATCCGAGTACTCACTCCACCCAGGAAGTACCAAAATGTACAAAGACCTCAAACAAAGTTACTGGTGGCCAAACATGAAAGTCACCATAGCTTTGTATGTGGCGACTTGTCTTACCTGCCAGAAAGTGAAAGCTGAGAGACATCGACCTTATGGTACCCTTCAGCCACTCCTTGTACCAGAATGGAAGTGGGAAAGGATTACAATGGACTTCGTCACCGGACTACCAAGTACACCTAAGGGAATGGATGCGATATGGGTGATTGTGGATCGGCTTACCAAGACTGCTCATTTCATTCCTATCAAGACCAAGTTCTCCATGACCAAACTAGCACAGCTTTACATGGACAACATAGTGCGCTTACATGGAGTGCCAGTGAGCATTGTTTCAGATAGGGACCCAAGGTTCACTTCCAGGTTTTGGAAAAGCTTGCAGCGTGCCTTGGGATCACAGCTGAATTTGAGTACAGCTTTTCACCCACAGACGGACGGTCAGTCGGAGCGAACCATACAGATATTGGAAGACATGCTCAGGGCATGTGCAATGGAGATGAGTGGCAGTTGGGAAGAATATATACCTCTTATGGATTTTGCATATAATAACAGTTACCAAGCTACAATTGGAATGGCTCCGTATGAGGCATTATATGGCAGGAAGTGCAGAACTCCTTTGTATTGGGATGAGGTAGGTGAACGTCGAATGTTAGGACCTGAGATGATACAAATGACTTGTGACAAATTCGACGTTATCAGAGAACGGATTAAAGCAGCTCAGTCCCGTCAAAAGAGCTACGCGGACACCCGCAGGAAGGAGATTGAATTTCAGCCAGGAGAAAAGGTATTTCTCAAGATCTCTCCTACTAAAGGTTTGCAAAGGTTTCACAGAAAGGGGAAGTTGAGCCCAAGATACATGGGACCATTTGAGATCTTATCCCGGGTTGGCTCAGTAGCCTACATGCTTGCTCTGCCACCTTCGCTTGGGGATGTTCACAATGTATTCCATGTATCCATGCTGAAGAAGTACGTGCATGATCCATCTCATGTACTACCCGTGGAACCAGAGTACTTAGAAGCTGATATGACCTACACAGAACAGCCAGCTGAAATTTTGGATTGGAAGGTGAAAACCCTTCGCAACCGCTCCATTTCTTATGTAAAGGTGCGATGGGCTGATCATTCACTTGAAGAAGCATCTTGGGAGGTAGAAGAAGAAATGCGAGCCAAGTACCCTCATCTTTTTGATCAACTAGGTACGTAATTTCGAGGATGAAATTTTTCAGAAGGGGGGGTAATGTAATATCCCGCTTCTTAAACCTGGTCTGATTTCACGATTTGAACCGGTTTAACCATGCAGGAACCGAGCCAAAGGATATTAGAGCGGGTTCCTTATGGGTTATGATGGCACGGGTGACCTTAAACACCGGCTGGCCCGACAAGTCCGAGCCAGTGCCAGAAGAGACGGGAGTGCCCAAACCGTGTAGGTGCACCTACCATAAGGCTATGTACGGATAAAACAGGTATTATATCCGTATTTTAAGGTATATACGTATGCTACATCGTATGCCTGGGGTGGGGTTCGTGCCGAGATCCGAACCCGGTCAAAATCCCAAGTTTTGGCTCTCAGGCGGGTATAACAGGTGGGTACACCCACCCACCTGAGTGACCCATCCAAGACTATTCACTTAATTAGGAATAGTATATAAGGCTTTATGAGTTATTTTCTTTCCATTTATTACCCTCGTACGTTTGGTGAGAAAAGTAAAGAGGAGAGAGAAAAGAAAGGGAAGAAGAAAGGAAGAGGAAGAAAGGAAGGATTTCAGTGGCGCCGAAGCTCGATCTTGCCATTCCGGTGCCGGGAGAGTAATCTTCAACTCTAGATCTACAGTTGGAGGTAAGAAAAGTTGGGTTTTACGAACATTCACCATACCCAAGCTTTAAACCCTTGATTCGAGTATGGTTTCTTGAGATCTTGTAAATACCCTTTGAAATGATGAATCTAAGGTTTAATAGATGATTTATGGGTTGATCTTGAAGGATTTGAAGAGATATTGACAAGGTAGAAGAAGCATTTTGAGTTGGAAGTGATTTGGAGGGTTTGAGGTCATTCTTGAGCAAAAGAGGTAAGATGGTTTCCCTCACTTGAATCTAACCTAGATCTAGGTTAGAACCATCCTATAGGACTTCAAAGGTGTGAAGAATGGGTGGGGGAAAGCCCCATTTGATTCCCCAAAGGATGGAGAAATTGGGGAAAAAAACAGAGTCATTCCCGCCAAAACCGGTGGGTACAACCGGCGGGTACAACCGGCGGGTACCTACCCGCCTGAGAGTACCCACCTGAGAAGGCAAGGGTCTCTGGCCAAACCGGCGGGTACAACCGGCGGGTATAATCGGCGGGTACCTACCCGTCGGTCATAACCGGTGGGTCATAACCGGTGGGTATAACCGGTGGGTAGACAGCCCACCTGTCTTACCCACCTGTGTGGCCAGAAGGTGATCCTTATGTCCGATCGAACCCAAATCGGACTTGTGACCTTAGTTTGACGTTCTAAACACGATTTTGACATCGGATTTCATTAATTTCAATTCTAAAATGGTGAAGTACTAACCCCTCTCAATTTTGTTAGGTTCACCAAACCCTACCCGATTCGCTCCGGATCTCACCCGTACCGAACGGGAGTCCTTGTACGCAACAGGTAAGTGGAGAGAGGATGTTTGGCCTTGTTTCAAGGCATTTTTTTGGCATTCATATAACTATATCTAATCTAGTCATGTCATCATGAATATGCTATATAGATTAGTCATTCCACTCATTGATGTGCATATATGCTATGTTTACTTTTCAAATGCCAATTGAATGAGATGTTTATATGTTGAATGTGGACATCATGGAGCATAATGCATTGATAGACTAGATGCCGTGGTCGGCTTGGAAACGAAAGCATTGGTGGCCCGTGGTATGGGACACGGAGGCACTATGCAGTTGTACTATTGTCATATAGGAGCATGCGGTATTAGGATTCTCACCATCCCGTGCTTACGACCCTTCCCAACAGGGGTTAAGGTGTTGGGTTGCCATTTGGGGGGAAGCAGGGGTCGCGGTTATCGGACACTGTGGCGGTTAGGCATTACGCCCGGTGAGTCATGCAGGACAGTCGGCAACCTCGGTGGTACATTCAAGAGGGCCAATCGTACTGCTTTTAAATTGCTGGAGTCAGCACCTTTATTTCAGTTATTTACATTTCTATTGAGAGCCGGTGGACGGCATTGTCTTTACTTTTCTGAGTACTCACGGTGGGCCTTCTCCAACAGCCCTATGGGCGTATCGCGGGAGGGAGTTCGCGGCTCGTACCCGGAGTATACGCGCACTGTGGTTGTAGTAGCACTTAAACCAAAGACTTAGTAATGTTGCTTAGGCGGATGTGAATTAAAATGTATAGCATGGCATGTAGTGCATATGATGTGTTGTGATGTGTGGACTGTTGTGTGTGGTCCACCTCTCTACTTACTGGGCTAGTGAGCTCATTCCACGTGTACACCCCCTTTTTAGATGATTTTGCAGGTCAAATATCTGAGGAGCATGGGGTGGGTCCCACAGTCGAGTTTCCTGAAGAGGGCTGGTGGACCCCTGAGGAGTTTGAGCACGGCGTAGACTGCTCTTGCGAGAGCTGTGCTGCGGGACAGCAGTTCTGAGGCCGAGCTGAGCTCCACCCTGGAGGCCGTGCTGAGCTCCACTTCCGAGGCCGAGCTGAGCTCTTCTACATGATGCCGAGCTGGGCACAACCCCTGATGCCGAGCTGAGCTCCAGCCCTGAAACCGAGCTATGTACTCTGATGGTTTTTGATGATTTCCTGTATATACTTGATATTTGAATTTTATTCTTTTGTGTATATATCATGCCTTCGGGCCCAAATGTATATATTTATTGTATCACAAATTTGGGTATCAAGTATATGTGATTTATTCACAGGTAAAAAAACTTAGTCTTCCGCTGATCTGATGAATTTATGTTAGTGTGTGTATGCTGTGGTGGAATACAGTATCTGATGATCCTGGAAGGTTTGGGTTAACCGCTGTTAACTCGGTCACCGCTCCGGTTCAGTGTGAACGGGGTGTGACACTAACACTTATAATCTAGGGTGGAGAAATCACCCAAATTTCTTTTGGAACAAGAGCAACCAAGCAAGCTCTCCCAATTTCCATAGTGAAGGTCAACCTGGACCCCAAAGGCCTCCCTTTGCACAATAGCCTTTTGCCCCAAAATACTTTTCCTAGGAGAAATGTAGGACCTCAAGCTAATTTCCCTAGGTCTCCTCTCCTATCATCTTATCAGCAACTCCCTGGGTTTACCAAAACTAGAAAGGCAAGTAGAGTAAGCGATTTGAAAAAGAATATGGCTCTCCCCATGACAAGCCATCAAAATCTTACGAGAAAACTCACCTAAGTTGTCCCAATTTTGCGTGAGGGAGAAGGAAACTTTGTCCAGTCAACCAGAGCCTAACCATAGGCATTAGCCTGTTAGTTCACAAGCACCCACTAATGCATCACTAAATTTGGTATAAGGTCAGACCCAACAAGGGCCTTCCAACCAATATCATGTTGTTTATGCCCTTATGATTGGTCAAGAGTACCAACAGAGTCTTCCTAAATCTTCTCCATCTATTATTCCTACCAACTCTCCTTCTGTTGAGGAAAAAAGTGTGCCTCTTGTTTCAGGTTCGTCCAATGAACCTAAAAATTTTTCTAAAACTAAAGATGATTTGGTTGAGAAAACAAAAAATAATTCTTCTAAAAAATGCCAAATCCCTAACAGTCTTTATGTTCCTCCTGCCCCCTTTCCTAATCGCTTGGTAAACAGAAAGAAGATTGTTTCCATGGACAAAATTTTAGAAGTCTTCAAAAAGGTAGAAGTGAATATTCCTCTTTTGGATGCCATATCCCAGATCCCCGCCTATGCAAAGGTCCTAAAAGATTTGTGTACTCACAAATGTATCACTAGTGTGCTCAAAAAGGCATCCTTGGCAAGTAACATTAGTTTCATAATTACTCTGCCTATAGCTGCCAAGTATAAGGATCCAAGGAGACCTACCATAGTTTGTGTCATAGGCAACACTTACATTAAGCACACTTTGGTACACCACGTGCTATAATTAGTGATAAGGGTACTCATTTTTGTAATCAGCCTTTTGAGGCCTTGATGGAAAAGTATGGGATCACCCATAAGTTAGCTACCCATTATCACCTCCAAATTAGTGGCCAAGTGGAGGTGTCTAATAGGAAAATCAAATAAATCTTAGAGAAAACTGTTAATCTCAACCGTAAGGATTGGTCACTTAGGCTCATTGATGCCTTGTGGGCCCATCAAACTGCATTCAAGACTGACCTCAGTCTCCCTACCGTTTGGTGTCTGGGAAATTCTGTCACTTACTAGTTGAATTTGAGCATAAGGCCTTTTGGGCCATCAAGAAGCTCAACTTTAATTTGTTTGACATTGGTATTCATCGTAGGCTCTAACTATCTAAGTTGGAGGAGCTTAGGAATGATGCCTATAAAAGTTCTAGGATTTACAAGGAAAAGACCAAAGGCTTCCATGATAAGCACATTCTACGTAAATCTTTTACAATTGGTGAAAAGGTCTTATTGTACAACTATCGGTTATACCTTTTTCCTAGTAAGCTTAGATCCAGATGTGATGGCTCTTTCATTATCCATAAAGTATATCCCCATGGGGCTATGGAGATTCTGAATCCAAGAACAGGGGTAATTTTGAAGGTTAATGGTCAGCATTTAAAACCGTTCCTCGAGTTTCCTACTACTGCAAGTAAAGAGGTCATGGATCTCTATGAACCTCTTTACACAAATGACTAACTCTTTCCCAGAGGTATGATCCCCTTGCATTGTCTTTGTTTTTAATTTTTCCATGCATTGAAGATATTGCATGACTTATATGTGGGGGAGGGAAACCAGTTTCTTTTTTTTTTTTTTCCCCATTGTTTTTGTTTGTTTTTTCTTTTTGTTTTAAAGCTTGCTAAGGATATAAGTCCTACTTTAGCTTTTGGCTAATGACCATACGATTCAGTTGCTTGATGTATGAAAGAAATAATTTTGATTAAGGTACCCATCTTGAATACATAAAAACCCTGTTGAGAAAAAAGAAACAAGCCTGTGTCTTGAGATGGGACTCTCTTTTGAAAAATAAGAAACCCTTGTTTTACGGTATTGGACTATATGTAAGTCTGTGGGTCCCGATTACTCTTGATTTGGAGTTGAGATTTCTTTTTAGATTGGCATGGGTTGACAAATACACAATTTTAAATGAAGTGTGGAAAGTGATATAAATGAAACGTAAGAGTTGATTTCCTTAGAACTAGACAGGGCATTGCGCCTTAGGAAATATGGTGTCTTGATTGAAACACTTAGGGAGGAAACTTCTAAAAGAACTCTAGCATCATTGTCTAAGTGAGCATATGTAAAAAAGCGAAGCTACATAGTAACTTGGGTGTCTGGTGTTTGCTCCACCATGTCATTTAGGCCAACAGTAGTGGAGTAGGATAGAGTTTATTATAAAAAAACAAGAGAAAGAAAACCACACAATAGGAAAGTATGTGCAAATGTGATCAATGCCTTGGTAACATGTTTGGTCAAAAACACTCCAACACCTTAGTCCTCGGTTCCCTACTACTTCACAAGTGGTTTTGCCTTAAGATGAGGACGTTTTGGAAGAGACAAGGTGAGTTCCAAATTAAGAAATATGCTTGTGCCTGGAATTGATATGGGGTGATAAAAATTCAAGTGTGGGGTTCCCTAGATCAAGTGTAAGAGGAATTATCTTTGCTCCAGATCGGTATAGCCCTTACTTTTAGCCAGGGTTGGATTTACTTTTCTTTTCTAAATTTTGGGTGTATATTCACTACAAACACCCATGAGACACAACTTGTCCACTAGGTTAACCTAGGGGTTTAAAGGCTTGTTGCACATGCTAAGTGCAACCGTGATTACTACGAAAGTGAGTTAGGTTTTTGTTGTTTACTTTTTATTCATGTTGTTTTCCTCGAGGATTAGCAAAGTCTAAATGTGGGGGAATTTTGATGAGCACATTTATGTGTGAAATCTTAGGTAGTAAAGCATGCATTTTTACATATTTAGAATGGAGCTACCTTGGGTTGTACTCTTTTTTTGCAAGTTTGTATTTTCAAGGCCTTAAGGACTATTGAGCATCATATCTCCAATTTTACATGTAAAGAGGTACTGTTTCTTTTCATGATTGCGAAGAGGACAAAATTTTAATCAAGATGGATGTGTTGCATTAAAAGTACACATCCATTTGGTCACCCATACAAGTGATCATTCTTTTTGGGCCAGAAAAAAAATAATAGATCAGAACTAAATCGAGATGCAAAACCAACCCGTTTGTAGTTGTCCCAGGTGTACAAGGAATATTTCAAATGCCAACAAGGATCGATGTACCACCTTTGAGTGATTGAAGATTCTTTTTTGGTAACAACAACTACCTAGCATAGTTGGTGAGTTTTGGTGTGCAAAAATCCCTTGCTCACCAGAAGGTCTCAAGTTTGAACCTCTTGAGCAAGGAATATGAGGTCGGCCAAGGGAGGTTGTGCGTAAGTTTGAAGAAGAGAAAGAAAATAAGAGAAAAAAATAGGAAAAAAAACGAAGCAAAAATCGTGGAGATTCTCTTTCCTATTTTCTCTCTTTTCTTTCTACTCTCTCTCCTCTGCCTCATCACACACGATCACTAAAGGATTCCCTTGGACATCCTTCTCTTCTCTAGCCTATTTTTTTTCTCTTTTCTCTCTTCTCTCCTAATTTCCACCCCATCACAATAGAATCTCAAAATATCCTATTTTTAGAAACCAATTCATTGGCTTCCCTCCCTCATTATCTATATAATAGAATCAACACAAGGGGAGGGCACACTTCTCTTTTAGGGTTCCCTCTCTTCCTCTCTTTTTCGCTAGTTTTCATTACGCTCTCTCTTTTTAGTTCTAATTCTAGTTCTAGGTTTTAGTTTTCGCTTTAAACACTTTTGTAATGTGGTTTCATTAAATTAATGCAAAGTCTTTTATGTTTATTTGTTTATGCAATTCAAGTTATTCAAAGGTATAATAATTTTAATTTCTAGTTCTAGGATTAGTTCTAGGTGACAAGAACAAGTTGTGGAGCATCTCTTTCAAGGTCAGTTTTTCTCTTCTAGATTTGTTTTCTCCAGGCCTAACAATTTTGGATTTGGTTCATTCTAGATCTAGTTTTTAGGTTTAGTAGTATCTCAATTCAATCAAGTTTTTAAGTTCAAGGATTGAAGTTCAGATAAGTAGGCTTCTACATAAGTCTTCTCACCCCCCCCTCTCATTCCCTCTTTTTGCTACCCATTCATTCTTAATTTAGGATTTAAATTTCAGTTTTTACTTTGATGCTTTCCCTTTCCCCCAAGGTCCTTGGCTAGATGCATGTGTTGGCCTTGCCCCTCTCTAGCCTTGGAGCCATCCTTTTACTTTGATTATTTATATTGCATCCCTTCCCCCTAAGCCAAGTAGAAAAGCACTTGTAAGAGTACTCTCTGGTTAAGTAGGGAAGCTCATATTATTTACAATGTATCTCTCAGGCTAAGTAGATATACCTGCTTATGTGCTTCTCTCTAGCTTTATTCCTCTTTTTATTATATTTATTTACTTTTCAACACTTTTTATTTCAGCACTTTTACTTTCAATTATTTTCTTTTTAATTGTGTGTTTTGAGTATTTAAATTCTTAGATGACAAATTGTTAGGGTTAGATGTGAATGATTAGGTCGTTCAATTTTTATTTCAATTTCAATTCCAATCTCCCTAGATGTGTTGGTTAGGGCATTTCTAGATGCATTTGTTTTAGTTCGGTAGTTAGAAGTAGATCACCGTAATCAATCGTTACACTTTCGCATTACTAAAAGAAGGTAAAAATAAAGTGGTTGCTCTCCTTGTGTTCGACCGTTAGCTACACTGATCCATACGCTTGCAGTTACTTTTAAAAATTCAAGCAAGCAGGCTAGTCTTAACTTGAAGGGGGTTATTCAGGCTACATCTAATTTGCTTTGTTGTGGAAAGTTGGGTCTTAATGCGTCCCTTGACAGTCCTCAAGTTATTCTTGAAATCAATTGGTAGCCCCCTTGCTCTTGGATGAAGCTAAATGTTGATGTTAGTTCCATGGGAAATCCAGGAAGAGCAGGTGCCGGAGGTGTTATGCGTGACTTCCAAGGAAGGGTGACTTTTTCCTTCAAGGTTTATCTTGGTATTCGAACCAATTACTATGCTGAATTTAGGAGCTTACTGGATGGAATTCGCTATGCTATGAATCAAGGGGTGTCAAGATTATGGATTGAGTCAGACTGGATGGCAGTTGTAACTATTGTTCAGAGCAATTCTATTCCTTGGTTTGTTCTTTAGGATTGACTATCCCTACAATAGCATCTCAAGTCTATCTTATAGAAGATCTCGCATTGTTTCAAGGAAGCAATCCTAGTCACTGACTATCTTGCCAAATTTGCTGCCAAAACAGGAGTCACTAATACTATGGAGGAATTTCCTTCTTATGTTTTTGAGGAAATTAGGAATGACATGTATTTGAAATCCAAATTTAGATTTTGCAGATAGCTTTGGAGGGCCCCTACTGATGGCAATGCCGAAGGTGGGGTCCCCTCTTAGCTAAGGTTTTCCTATGATGTACACTATTTTGTATTCCTTTTTCCTTTAATAAAATTCTGACTTCTAGCAAAAAAAATGACTAACCTGACGACACCAACATTCGAGAAATAAATAAATCATCATCAAACAGAAGGTGAGAAGGAACCTTGACACCTCTAGGGCCCGCCAAAGTTTTAATCTTCCCATCCCTCTTCAACGCAGAGAGGCCAAGACATAGAACCTCCTCTGCAATAATAAAAAGCATTGAAGCTAATAGACCACTCTACCTTAAGCCACATTCAACACCAAAACATCCCACAAGTCCACCATTTCTCATAATTGAGAGTTTTGCAAAAGTGAGCAACTGGGATACCCGATTAATCCAAATCTCACAAAAACCAAAAATCCTCAAAATACTGAAAAGGAACTCCCAATCAAGAGTATCATAAGCCTTTCGCATATCAAGCTTCAAACCCACCCTCCCCCACATGCCTTTTTAAGTAGTAGATTAGCTAACTCTGAGGTCATTCCAATGTTAGAAAAAAATTATTTTACTTCGTTTGAAAGCTCCTTATTCTGAAGAAATCAGCCTAGGCAACAGAGCAGCCAAGTGAGTACCTAGGATCTTTGTAACAAGCTTTAAAAAAAAAAATACCTGTACAAATAGGTTTGGACTTATCCAAGGTGATCGCATCATCCATCTTTGGAATGAGAGGTATAAACTTATTGTTCAACCCTTTAGTAATTACACCCTCTCTAAAGAAGTTGCATATGGCACCAACACATCTATGCCAACTTGTCACACCTTGCTTCTTTAAAGCCCTAGCTATGTGACTTGGACACCAATCGGTGGCCAGCCAATCCTCTAAGATCTCGATGCAGTAATTTAAAAAGACACACACCAACAAGATAATATAATCAAATCAAATAATTTAGTAAGGTCATACTGTTATTACAGGTTGAAGAACTACTAGATGCTATCATAATTATTTAAAGACTTTGTTTCTAAGATCAACACCAAATAAGCATGGTATTAGGAATACAATTTATGATTACACAAAATTAAAATATAATGGAAGATGATGTCAATCATCTTCATGGTGCCTCGTAAGCGCAGTAGATGCAATCTGAGTCATGCTCCACGTACTCCTTGGCCCATGACTCCTCGACTATGCAAGTCGGTGCGTCAGCAATCTCAGATGCTTGAACATCTCTATAACCATCTAAAAGGGGACAAAAACATTGGATGAGCTTCAAAAATCCCAATGAGGTGTGGGAGCATATAGACATACACGTATCATAATGTTGCAATGATATGCTCAACTATAGATTGTGATGCAGCATGTATCTACTTACAACATAATATACCTAGTCAATCATACGAAGTCTGATAATTTGGTATTAGTGCTAGGAAACGTAGGTGGTATCCCTCCCCTAGTATGTCGGGCATTGGCGATACAAACTAGTTGCAGTCAAGAGTCAACCAGTCCTGGAATGAACCTTGATCCCCTAGCTAACCCCTAGGTTAATAATTCCCCAAACTGTACTGTCACCGTGGATCCACCTACAGCCATACTGTGTTGTACTTGTGTATGGCCACACACATGGTACAATGGACTTGGTATTCTGGAACGAACCTCGAACCTACCTATTGAGATTTTCCAGTACTTATTCCCCTATTGGCAAGGGATTGTAGCACTACGATTGTGATCCTAGCCATATGCATTCTACATGTATATACACACATCAACAAGAATACGCATGCACCCAGGGCACACGGTACCTAAACACCCTTGGACACATCATGTCCCTTACCATCCATATCCACATCTCAACCTCATTCTCACTTTTGACATACTTAACCACATGTATGATCTCAATTTCACAATCACATGAACAAATGGAATTTATGTATGCTCATGTATATGTCATCACAATATGGACATGCAGTAAAGAAATCAAAAACAAAAACATTCCGCAAATTAAACCAGGCACCCACTCACCTCTTCTTCACGCATTGGTGAATTGTGATAACTCCTACTATCAACGTATCGTCATGCGCATTTTGATTTCAACCTAGTCAATACATGTGCATGGATGACCTTTATGTTCCCAAAACACCCCTAGTAGGTCCTCTTTGGAAATGCCAAAGTAAGCTTGAGCAATAAGTCACATTTATTGTAACTGGTTGATGGAACCAACGGATGACCCTGAATAGGCAGCTATGATTGGTGGATAAATTCGAGTGCCAATTTCCCTATCAAAAATCCAATTGATCGATGGAGCCGTTGGATGCTTTTAGTCAACCGGTTGGCCCAAAATTTGGGGTCCATTTTCCCTCTTTGGATCATATGAAATTGGGTCTTGTGGTAAGTGATCTGATGAGCACATTTATGTGTGAAATCTAGTGTAGTAAAACATGCATTTTACATATTTAGAATGGAGCTACCTTGGGTTTTACTTTATTTTTGCAGGTTTTATATTTTCAAGGCCTTAAGGACTATTGGGCGCTATATCTCCAATTTTACATATAAAGAGGTCCTATTTCTAAGCAAGATGGATGTGTTCAATTAAAAGTACACATTCATTTAGTCAACCGTACAAGTGATTATTCTTTTTGGGCCAGAAAAAAAGAATAATGGATCAGAACTGAACCGAGATGCAGAACAAACCCATCTGCAGCTGTCCCAAAGGTATACGGAATATTCCAAATGCCAACAAGGATCGATGAACCACATCCTTAAGTGATTGAAGATTTTTTTTTGGTAACAACAACTACCTAGCATAGTTGGTGAGTTGTGGTGTGCAAAATCCCTTGCTTATTAGGAGGTCTCAAGTTCGAACCTCTTAGCTGTCATTTTGTTGAGGTTTTGTTTTAGAATATTTTCTCTCTCCTACTTATCACTTAAAGGAGGTCGGCCAAGATGGTTGTACGCAAGTTTGAAGAAGAGAGAGAAAAAATAAAGAAAGAAAAAGGAAAAAAAAGGCAAGAAAAATCGTGGGAGATCTCTCTCCACACGTTTTCTCTCTTCTCTCTCCTCCACCTCATCAACAAGATAAAAAAAAATCATTTTTTTTTAGAACCTAAATTCATTAGCTTCCCTCCCCCATTCTCTATATAATAGAATTAACATAAGGGGAGGAAGCAATTCATTTTTCTTCTAGGGTTTTTTCTTAGTTGCTCTATCTCTTTCACTAGCTCTAGTTATAGGTTTATGCTTTAAACATTTTTGTAAGTTCTTTATATTCAATTAATACAAGAACTTTTGTTTTTGATTCAGTCTTTTATTTTTATTGCTTAAACAATTGAAGTTGTAATTTTCAAGCTCGAGTTCTAGGCTTAGTTCTAGGTGACGAGAATAAGCTATGAAGCATGTCTTTCAAGTTTAATTTTTTTTTTCTTCAGATTTGTTTTCTCTAGTACTAGAAATTTTAGATTTAATTTATTCCAGATCTGGTTTTTAGTACTAGTAGTATCTCAAATCGATCAAGTTTTCAGTTCAAGGGTTGAAGTTCAAGTAAGTAGGCTCCTTCAGTAGTCTTCTCTCCCCCCTCTCATTCCCTCTTCTGACTACCCTTTCTTTCTTAATTTAGGATTTTAATTTCAGTCATTACATTATTGCTATCCCTTTCCCCCAAGGTTCATGGCTAATGTATGTGTTGGCTTTGCCCCTCCTAGTCATAGAACTATTATTTTATTGTTTTTATTTTAATTGTCTCACTTTCCCTAAAGCCAAGTAGAGTAACCCTTGTAAGAGTGACTCTCTGGTCAAGTAGGGAAACTCGTATTATGATGCATCCCTCGAGCTGAGTAGAGAAACCTACTTATGAGTCTCTCTCTAGCTTTATCCCCTTTTTTTTACTTTATTTTTATTTCAATATTTTTTTTTCTTCATTGCATTTTAATTGCGTGGGTGTTTATTTTCAGCTATTTATTTATTTAATTTTAATTGCATGGCTTGCATATTTAAATTTTTAGATGATGAATGGTTAGGACGTTATTTTAGATAAATATGTTTAGGATGGTAATTAGAATTAGATCACAACCATTAATCGGTTCACTTTCGCATTAACAGAAGCAAAAAAATAAATAAATAAATAAATAAAGTGGTTGCTCTCCCTGTGTTCGACCCGTAGCTACACTAATCTGTACGCTTGCGGTTACATTTTAAAATCTCAAACATGATCTGACCATCACCCATCCTTGGCTTAGTTACGTGTTTTCCCCTAATATATATATATATATATATGTTTAAGTCCATAGATGACTCGCATAAATGCTATGTCGGCCTAGGGTAGGGCATGTATACATTAGTCCTCCTCCCATAAGCCCCCATTTGTGAGTAATATGGTGGGGAGAGCTCCAACCTAGCTTAGCTTACATGTAAATGGAAAACAAAGAGAGAGAAAATGGAATAGTGAGAGTGCGAATCCAACCTTACAAATGCGGGTGAGTAGATCCTCAAGAATGGAAGCCTTGTGCACCTCCTCCTTCCTCTTTCCCTTCCTTCTTCTCCTTCTCCTTCTCCTTCTTCTTCTTTCTCTCATTTTTCTCTTTCCTCCTTCAATTGTGAAATGAATAAATCAGAGGAGCTTAGGCATTAAATAGGCTCATTGATGACTGAAGCTTCTTGGGCTAACTAATGAGTTCTTCCCGCACTGAGTTAATCTGATAGTTGGCAGTGTGAGCCTACCTCCTTGGGGTCCATGTCCATTAATACATCACTATGTATACATACAATGGAGGAGTTTCAAGGCATACATGTATGTGCTCGTGGATCCCGTGCACAATTAATCCCTTTTGGAGCAGTTAAAGGGTCTCCGGGTGATGCAACCGGCTGATGGTCTGACCAACCGATTGTATTAATCGGCTGCTCCAAAAGTTCCTATTTGACTGTAATTTCTCTCAATCTTGGTCCCATAGGTTTGGGGACTTCTGTGACAGGTCAGTACCCTCTGCCTAGGCTTTCCTATCATGTTTAATTGGGGAGGAGATCTTTAATGTAAGGATATTTACCCGAGCTTCCTGGGAGGTTTGAATCCTTTCTAATTTTTTCAGCATGACCAATAATGACATAAAGGATCATCCTTCCCTTCCTGATAGTAAATTGCTACTATCTAGAGGTCATTGGTACTACGTAACCTTGGTGCATCATCTATTGCCATAAAAAGATTAGTTAGGTTTTGGCACGAGTAATACATAACTATATCCTAGCACCTTCGATAAAAAGCTCTAGAGAACCCATCAGGTGTAGGGGAGCTGTCGACATCTAAATTAAATACCGTAACTTTAATCTCTTCCTTAAATAAGATCATAGTCAAACTAACATTTTCATCATCGGACAATAGGTGCGGAATGCAATCATAAAGAGGCGGCCAGGCCATAGTATTAAACCGGTGGTAAAATGTTTTCAAATAGGACACCATATACTCATCAATCCTTTCACTAACTAATAGCTTTGTTCCATCCTCCTTGAGAATTCTAATAGAATTCATGCCCCTATGAAGTTTAATAGAGAGGTAAAAGGAATCATATATGGCTGCTTGTTTTCCATTTGATTCGATAAATTATATTGAACGATGGCCATCTGACCATTATTTCTACTTGTCACTCATGGGAGAGGTTATAGTTGTCCCAACTACATCTGCTGATAAAGATGGCACAAGGAGGACCACCTCGATAAGCCCTGCCACATAGCATACTAGTATTTGAGAGCCACCTGCAGACCTCATTGTGTTCGGGTCAAAACTAGAACGCACTCTTCTCACCTCATCCAATTTGCCAGCCGAGCAGACACTCCAATTTTGAACAATCTCTGAAGATCTACCACCTCTGTCTATATCAAAAAGTGGAGAGTCAATAATCAAGACTGCCACTAATATCCATAATTACATTCCCATCCACAATAGTATTGCAAGCAGATAGGGAAATCAAAATTCCATCAGGGAAGGTGCCAATATTAATCGAGCCTCCTTCCTTATCTATTCCTTGATCATCAGCCACCTCAGGGTCTCCACCCTGCTCTAATCGGCCTGTTCCTATAGTTGCCTCCACTCCATTCTTTGACGAGGTGCAGCCATAGGTAGTTATGATGCCATGTAATAGGTAGGGTATGGATAGAAGTAGGCCACCCTTGACAAAACCGATATATTTATTGTCGGGCATGAATTGTAACTATGCGGTTCCTTTGATATACCAAATGGTACGATATCGAGGGTTTGTTTGGTTTCACGTCGATTATCCATGATATCACATGGGTTCAAATGGCTAGCATGGGATTGAGTGAATCCATGAGTGATTGTGTGCACAAGTTTAGTGCAGAAAGTAGCCATCGGTTGATCTTAGAATTTCAAGGGTATTTTTATTTAGACACAAAAATAAATATCCTCATCAACCAATTTCACTTTGAACACTATTGTGCAGAAAGAGGCTGTAATGTGTTCTAAGAGTACTTAGTATGAAGTGCATTGACCTCCCTAGGGGTGTGAAACGACTAGGAGTACCCTCGTTAAATGATTTTACTTCAAACACAATGCATGATGCAATTAGTAATCAATATACAATCATGTTTGCATACGAAATAATGTGAAAGGGAGAATATTCTTGCATATCGTAAGCATCTGGTTTTGAAAGATTGGCATTCCCCTGTGGAGTCTCCACTGTAAGAATAATGAAGAAATCTGGAAGGTCTCACTTTGTCATTCCTCCCCCCTCTGCCCTCGAGGTTGAGCATTCCTTATCTTCCCTTATAAAATGGGTGTTGCCTTCCCATTTCATCCACTTATTATTATGGCCTCTCACCTGCTTCTTCCAACAGTGATATCTTCACTTTTACTGGTGATTGAGGGAGATGGGAAAAGTCGCCACCAAGGTTTGAGGGCCTAGAACCTTATTAGGGAGCCCAATTCTAGTTAGGAGTTCGTGCTTAGTTTCGGGTGCCCAATTTCGGTTAAAGAATCGAGCTTGAATTTGATTTCATAACTCTCTTTCAGAGGTATGGGAGTGGGAAGGTCTCAGGTACGCACCTTACCCGATTAAACCGGTCCTTCTACTAGATGCTTGTATTTCAAATATTCTCCTTTAAATTTTATAGTCCTAAACTAACATGTATGTTATATTTGATTGACTATACTATATGATGTATTTGATTTACTATACTATCATATTGATAGTATAACAATTAGTTATCATGCTATTTTATCCTAACACATGGTAGAAATGGATTCTATATGACGCTGATTAGGGTTAGAAGATTATCTATACTTGGTGTCTGAAAAAGGCTAAAAAGAGGGGGGCCCGCTACTTCGGACGTGGATTTGTGATGAATTCCCCTGACACAAGGGCAATAACTTTGCCTTCTCACTTTCTTGGAGGAAATAGACTTTCAATACTTTTGCATAACTTCCATTCTTCCAAGATATTTTACTTTTTGACTAAGGGACTCCAACAAAGGTTCTACAGTTTCTAGGCTTCTCTGGGAATTCCTACAAAAGTTTTAGGCTCTCTAGAGCTTTTAGAATTTTTGGGAATTTTTTAGGATTTATAATTTTTGGGTTTTTATAGAGTTAGTGGAATTTTTAGCTTTGAATAGACCACTAGAGATTCCAATAGAACTTCAGGGCTTTTTCGATTTCTAGAAAGAAAAATATTGATTTTTCTATGAATTTTCTACATATTTTTTCTTATTTTCCTAAGAAATTAAAGCATATTTATTAGTTTTTGGTTTTGGGACACAATGGGAATTAAAAAAATTCCCTAAACTTTGGTGACGCACAAAAGGCTTGGAGGGATCTCCCCAACTTATATAGATTTCCTACAAGCACATGGGGAAATGCTACCTCAGAATCATTTCTAAGGGGATTTTAACAAGATGTAGGGTATTGGACTTCAGCAAGCTACTATGGACAATCTGGATGTTGGATTTTGACATATAATGTACTGATAGAACTGTCTCAGTGAGTACTATCCATTAACTTGGGAATCAAGATCATTCTTTGCTCGAAAGTTCAGTGTAAATGTGCAACAAGAGATTTTATCGTATTTCTGTAATGTGGGGAATTAGAAACCACTTTCTAGGTCACCCCTGCATAATTCACTAGTACTCAACACAAAAAATTTCAATCATTGACACATCATCACCAGATATTATGAGGTCAAGGGTTAGGGTAGGCCAAAAAGGTATTGGGGTTTTTCTGAAAATCGGATCCTCTTTGATAGTGAGATAGTACAAGCTTTATCCTCGCCCATAATTCATCATCGTGAAAGGAAAAAAAAGTAGGTGTTGACATCTATATAAAAATATGAAATATATCTGATCCAAGCCATTTAATGAATCCAAAATTCAAAAACTCCTTAGACTACCAAATTCCACACATGAATAAGTTTTTATACTGTGATTCTAACCAAAATATCTTTTTTTTCTCTCTCGTAGGGCACATTATGTTCCCGATACTTTTTCTTTTTTTTTTTTAATTCCATGCATTCTCCTCATTGCGACCCACCTATTGTGACAAGAAACCATCTTAGGCCTTTTGTACAACATACACAGAAGAACAAATAGAAGAGAGTGAGCGTTGGGTTGTCCCAATGGGGAACTCTTTGATGCTCAAGTCAGATATCTTTGGAAATAGTAATTCCGAAGAGAATAAAAAGTTCCATTCCCTTTGAAGGGGGGCTTACCTAGGTATTTATTTTTCAAGCGTGACAGTCATGGAGACTCCCAATTCGGCAAACATCCTAGAGTTGGTAGGAATCTATGCATGGTAAGAGTCCAAGCGTAGTAAGAGTTTAAATTATATTTAGAGAGTGTATAGAGAGCAGTTGGCCCAATTGTAGGAACTTTCCTTATCCATATTGGTAGGGGATTCCCCTTCCTTTTAGGGATGATTAGGAGTCCTTAGTTCATTGCTCGGAGTTTTGAATAGGAGTGGAACTCCTTGTGAGGAATGACTCTCCTTATTTATCTAGGATTCTCTGTGTGATGGTGGCTCAGTTGCTCGGTTGCTGACTTTTGGATGTGGTCTTGGCAGTAGCTAGTCCTTGAGTTGGTCTTGGTTCATTTCCTTGAACCATAAGGCTGGTTCAGCGGTTTGGCCCTAGACTATCTCAACCATACTTAGTTCCAAGTGTCAATCTGGTATTGGTGACTATATTTTGAGTATAACAGAATGCCCTCACTCCTGCGGAGCCACAAAGGTCTATAAGAGTAGTAGACCGCCTGGTACAGGTTCTTATCCGAGCTGCCAAGTGACCAATGTGAATCTAGTCCGTCTAGTGACTGCCCGAGCAGCCATTGTAGCTTACTTAGTGTTAATGCTATATAGCAGCTCCTTTGTGACAATGAGACTACATCCAAGTGATGGTTGCACTTCAATAAGAAGATAAACCAATGCCATGATTGAGGGAGAACATCCACCATCCGTCCATTTTGGATTTTAAATTTTTCTTAGCATCTTGGTCATTAATGTCTTGTGAATTTTTTGGGCCATGCCCAGGTGGCAGTAGCTTTAGTCAATTGAGAGGAGTGGTATCAACATATAAATGAATGGAGAGACACCATGTCATCAATCGCATCATCAATTGACAGATAAGGAGTCAAACCATCGCACCAACTCGATTCGAGTCCCACATCCTTTTCGTCAGATGTGTCAGACTGGAATTTAATGCCCCCCACTTCTGTGTGGATTTATAACACTTTCTTTTGTTCCAGCTTCTTCTTCATCATCGTCTTCCCTAAGAACTTATGTAAATATCACTCATCACCCACAACTTCTAATGGGACCCTATTGTTGATGCTTTCGATCGGCCTATTCTGGTTCATGATCACTCCAAACATCCTATCTCTTGTTCCCTGGTCTCAATTCTGCCACTAGTAAGGCCTTTTGCATTTTTTCCTCTCTTTCCTTTTTTTCTTTAATGGTTTATTTTGGTGCTAGTTAGGCGGCGAAGGTAGAGGCAATCATTACCACAAATTGGGCCATTTACTTTGAAGGGGGGCCTTATTCCTCCAGCTAAATCCCTCTATTGGAGTTACCTTGTTTCTACTCCTATGCTGCTGCTATCTACCATAGCAGGGCCTAGCCTAACCCATCCCTAGGGCTACCAGGTAATTGGTTTAGCTTTTGCCAGTCCTAAAGACTTGGGCTTTGAGGTGAACATTATCACAGTACAGTAACCACGGAGGAACTGGCTAGGATTAGGGAAAAGTGCCCTTTAGTCCATTAGTATCCAAGACTCCATTTCAACCGAGTAAGCATATGAATCGATCGGTGATGAGGTTTGCCTTTATGAGGAATTCTTCTTGTGGGTGTTAAGATTCTTGGTCCCTTCACTCCTGAGTAAAATCTTTGATTATTTTTTCATCTCCCCTCTGCAGCTCATTCCCAATTCTTGGTAGAATGTGTCAGGGTTCTGTGCCTTTGCGGCCAATCTCAAGCAACCGACCTCCTTTAATATTTTTCAATATTTTTTTTCACTTTAGTTCCCTCAACCATCTTCGAGGCTGGTATGCCCTGAACTAGCACTCCCAGATAAAGTTCACTCAGGGTAAGCTCTCTTCTATCAATGGATGGAAGAGCAGGTACTTCTTATATAACTTTGGTGAAAGTCATACATGCTCACAGGTCAAGACAAGATGGTGGTCCTCAAGATGCATGCGAAGGGTCTCCACATCGGCACCACTGACCTAGGTGATGAGAGTTTTCCCGCTTGGCACAACTTGAGCACTAGTGAGCGACCTACTGACTACTTGTATGTTGTTGTTAGTTTTCTTGAATCTTTCTAACTCCATTTTTTTCCCTTGTACTGACGATCAATCAACAATCACTTGGCCGTTTGATAACACTTCTATTCCTGGAGAGTGTTCTTTTACAGAAGTGTTCTTTTTCGATTCCATGCTGTGAAGACACTCTGGGGGAATAGAAACAGCGTTTGGTAAAACTATTTCAGAAATGTCCTTAGAACAGGAAAAGAACAGAAACAGCGTTTGACAAACACTTCTATTTCTGGAGAGTACAATAATAAAAATTCACTTTTGAACAATGAAATCAATAATTACAAACATACTATTATGGTCAAATTTAACTTAAATAAGGAAATAATTTGTTTATGAAATTATCTTTTAAAATACTATTACTTAAAGGAATTGATAAAATATAAACATAAAGAGTTTCCACATTTATCTTAATAAGAAAACAAAAGTCTACTATTCAAGTTTATAGGAATTACAAAATAAAAATCATAGCTGCAAATAGGTGTCTTGAAATTTTATTACATAAATAATCAAATCAGGGGGTAACCCTTATCTACTGCCATCTGATTTGCAATTTATATCCTTAGCTCATTCATCTGTCTTCCTTGTACACATTGACTGCCCTGATGAATTGCAGTAGAAGTACTAACAATATCACCATCTTCTTGTTCTCCGTGAGCGTTGACTACCCTGACTCTCTCTTCATTAGGATCATAGTAGTCATCTTCCCCATATTGTTGAAAAAGTGCATCTGCTATTTGTTCAGATTTAATATAGTTATGAAGTCCACAACAAGCTATCACAATATAACTTTGGTAACTAAGTGAGAATTGAGGCATGTTTTTTAAAATAGGGAATCTTGATTTTAAAATCCCAAAACAACGCTCAATATGATTCCTTAAAGAAAATGTCTATAATTAAACAATTCCTTAGTACTTCTGGGTTGTCTTCTTCCTCCATTATAATCTGGTATATGATATTTCTCTCCTTTGAATGGTGTCAAGTATCCATTCCTACTCGCATACCCTGAGTCTACAACGTAATACTTCCCTACAATATGATAAAGCAAGACATTAAAAGCATACACAATAATCATTTGCATACATGATAATTTGGGAATTGATATACCTTGGGGAGGATGAGGAAATCGCAAGGTAGGATCCTCTAGGGCTCTATTGAATACACGACAATCATTTGCACTGCCTTCCCAACCCGCATATACAAAAGTGAATTTTATGTCAAACGAGCAGGCACACATCACATTTTGGGTTGTTATCCCCTTCCATCCTCAATATGGGATCTGTTTTCCCTTGGGAACTATAGCAGTAACATGTGTACCATCTATGGCACCAATGCAATCCTAATTAAAATAAAACAAAAAACCAACCAAAAGCACTATTATGTGAAACAAAAAACGATCATAAGTTAAAAATTGATGTAAACTTATTAGAAAGAAAATTTTCATTTTACCTTAAAATATGGCCACCATTTGTTGTTTGCAATTATTTTCATAGGAATCTCATCAAACGATGGGGCTTTGATATACTCCTTAGAAAGCTTAAGCACTCCTTGCAATACTTTGCCAAAGTAATAGCTGACAGTCTGTCCTGAATGTTGGAATCTCTCCTCAACTGCTCTATTAGTAGGACCTACACCTGTTATTCTGAACATGAACATTGCCAATTGCTCATCTACCCTAATTTTACGACTGTCTTGTAACCAACCACGATGTCTCATTAGTAGGCATAAATTTAAAAACACATGTCGTTCTAACCCAAATTCTTCGTAACAGCGGTTTGCATGCCCATGCAACACCTCATGTACCCATGCTGCCCCTGTGAATGCACTATCCCTGCGTGGTTCTCTAGTGTATAAATCGCTGGAATAATGATATTGTACTATCAACAATGTTGCGAGAATCAATTCTTCTCCATCGTCGTCAGTAGAGGCGATTATTGGAGTATTATTGATAT
This sequence comes from Macadamia integrifolia, assembly GCF_013358625.1. Lineage (NCBI taxonomy): Eukaryota > Viridiplantae > Streptophyta > Magnoliopsida > Proteales > Proteaceae > Macadamia > Macadamia integrifolia. The sequence goes on along the minus strand of NW_024868838.1, from coordinate 125,357 downwards.
TTGCCATAACTGATTCAATATAAATTTTAAACTTGTTAATATCATACAAATGTTTATCCTCTAATAAATGTACCAAAAGATCTATAAAACTATAATCATCCAACATGCATAATTATCAGATGATGTAATAAGTATTTAAAACAAAAGACATCCAACAGAATTTTTGCTACAACAATAGATGTAAAATTTAACTGGCATATTTAGAAAAGTAGCATAAAGTGTAAATATCCATATTACACTTTTACATCAAGTGTACCTAACAAAATATATCCATCCTACTACAAAAGGTCTTAAATGTATTTCATTACAATCATCTATATTATAAAAAAAAAAAGTTAGATTATCATCCATCAATCTAACACATCAAAAGCCAATTGTTTCGTTTCATCTTTGAGAGTAATGAATAATTCTCTCCATTCCCGATCCACCAATATCCTCTTGCACGCCTTAATATGCAACTCTCTTGGGATATCATTCTTGGTTTCCAATAATCTAACACAAGTAGAAGTGCTGAAATCTGTGGTATTTGGAGTGAGACCCATTGGAGTTGAGCTAGGGGTTGAAGTATTCTTGTTTGCTACTGACTCGGCTAGGGTTTGTATGGCGCGTTCAATACCAGTTGTCCTACTCTTCTTCCTATATCCTGTAGGTGTCCTATCAAGTCTTCTGTTGACTCTAGGACGATCAGTTCCTGGATCTTGGCTTTCATAATAATCTGTTGGCAAGGTATTAGCCAATGGAGTAGTTGGAATTACATCTACATCTGCATCCACCTCATCATCAACACCTCTCGATTCCTCTTCAAACCTGAAATCAGATTCATTCCCAAATCCTCCTATCCCACTAGCATATGAATCCCCAAAAATTATACATAGTTCAGGCCAATGTGGTAGCCCATTCCTCCTAAACTTTGACCAATCACGATTTGCCTGAAAATTTTACAAACTAGCTATTAGATAAAATTACACCGAATATTAAAAAATCATATAAAAGTATAGTATACCTTGATGTGTACATCCCAAACACTTTCATCTTCAACTGTACAGGTCCTCGTCATAGAATTCCAACAAAAACCTGTAGTATCCAGTAGTTTCTTGAAAGCGCTGTAATCGAATCGCATTTTATTCATCTTATTCCTTAATTGAACCATCGTAAATGACCGATTAGTTTTTTCCTCAAGCCCCTTCTTGATATTGTTCCACCCACCTTTATTGAAAGTGCTGGAACTCTTATTACCAACTTTCACTTGTTCAACCATTAATTTCAGGAGATAATCTTGTTCGCTTTGAGTCCATTTTGCTATCTCGTTATTAGCTCTCGAAGTGGATGCCATTACTCTAAAATTAGAAACACATCTCATTATAGCCTAAAAATAGAAATACATGTCTTTTCTGGTATTTGTTTATATCATGCTCAAGAACTGCAAATTGATCTTTCCATCATTCTCATCAAAATAGAATACTCTAATCATAATAAAAGCCCTCTTCCAGGTCCAAAATATCAATATCATTAAGCACTGAAATTTACACAACCAACCTTCATCCAAAATATCAATCTCAGTAAGCACTTAAATTTTTCTTCCTTGCCACATTAATATAAATAGACAATCTTTGCTGACGATAAAATTTAACAGATAAATAAATAAGAATCTTAAGATATCAGATGATGAAATATGCTCAAATGAGTATTTTACAGAAACCCATCACGATCGATCAAAGTAATCAACTACGAAACTTGAGCAGTCAAGAACAGAGATCACCATAACCAGACAGAAAAAGAAAACTTTTATCATGAAAAGAGTAATGTTTTAATAGAAAACCCTTTTCTAAAGGTCCCAAAGGTCACAGTATTTTGTTTAATTAGTCCTTAAAGACAGATGAGTAAAGAGTGAAAGACACTTTATGATAACACTATTCTATCCTCAGGTCAAAGCACCCATGCTTTTGAGTATTCATCTACTTTATCAAATTCTACACACGAGCTCACACTCTAGAGAGAGAGAGAGAATTTTCATGATGATGCTCCTCCATCATCAAAAGAAGAAGAAGGGAACAAAGAAGGAATGACTGGCACATGTAATTGTTGAAGCAATAAAGGAGCTAGGGATAGTGAATTTGTCATATTGAGCTAACTGGATCCCTTTCCCCCTCACTGTCCCCTCCATGGTCTCTCTCTCTGTTGGGTGGTGCAATTAAACAATAGTAACCACCACCACTAGAGAGTCTCTGGTTTGACCCAAATGATAAGACTTTGGAAACAATACATAGGGCAAGTGGGGTCCTCAAATTTGGAAGTTTATGGCCCTGCCATGTATATAAATCAGAGGAGCATTAATTGTTTTCAGTTTTGCTGTTTTGCTGTTTTCTACTTTAATTCTTGTTTTATTCTATAGTTTATACATATCCGTTTCAACCAATGAGATCTTCAATTGTTAACCTTGTTGCCTCAATCATAGGCCCAATAAAAGCATCTCAAGAGTTGCCAAAAAAATTAAAAAAAAAAAGCGTCTCAAGGTATTTTAAACAAGGGAGAAAGATCGCTCAGATTGCAAAATTGAAATCACAATCCTAGTTAAAAGAGTAAAGGCAGTTCAAAAGCTTCCTGATCTATAAAAACCAGAAAAGGAAACTAGCGACTGTAGAAAATAGAAACCCAGAGCAAGAAAAGCCATCGCAACTTGAAAGGCTGAAACCAGAGCAAGCTAGAGAATCCATGAACATGGATACCTGCACAGAAATTGGGATGAGGGGATTTGGTCATCTACTCGTGAAGGATGAACACTTGAAGAGCTTTCCAAGTTCAGAATTAAAAGCTTTGATCCATTTCACTAGAGAAACAGAGTACAAGTTAATGGATTATTTGGGTTATTATGATCCAACCATTGTTTACCAGTTCGCTATTCTCACCCAGAGAAGAAGTTCAGCTTCAATGTCCAAGAATGGTTGAAACCTGAAATTAGTCAGAACCTTACCCTTCTCATGATTACATCAATGGGTATTTTTTCTCAATCTCAGATTGAGTTCATCAAAGAGGGTCTCTTCCAAGTACGAAAGTGTGTCGATACTTGAGACTGAGAGAGCGAGAGAGAGAGACAATACCTGCTGCAGGGAAACGGCGACCGAGAGAGTTGCAGGGAAGCGTTGATCGTGAGAGGCAGGGAACCGGCGACTGAGAGAGACAGGTAAGCGGTGACCGACCTGCGACAGAGAGAGAGGCAGGGAAGCGGCGACAAAGAGAGACAGGGAAGCCGTGACCGAGAGGAGAGACCGTTGCAGGGAAGTTGCGACCGTCGCAGGGAAGCGGCGACCGTCACAGGGAATCAGTGACCGTTGCAGGGAAGCTGCAACCGTTGCAAGGAAGCTGCGACCGTCGCAAGGAAGCTGCGACCGTCGCAAGGAAGCGGCGACCGTCACAGGGAATCGACGACCGTTGCAGGGAAGCGGCAACCGAGAGAGTGAAAACCTATGGCAGGGAAGCGACGGATTTGGGGGTTTTGATCCTGAGATGCAGAAAAGGGGTTGTGGGGTTTTGAATGGATTTGTTCTTTTAAGTTTGTAAAAGAATAGGAAAGTAACTTTTTGGTACTCTTGCAATGTATTCTTTAGTTATTCTTTTTCATTGGTTCATTCCGGGGGAATACAAAAATGAACCGGACGTGCCAAACATATTTCTATTCTATTTGCATTCCCGCAGAATAGAAGAACACCAGAAACATTCTCCCAGAGTGTTATCAAATGGCACCTAAGTGGGTTCTTTTGGTGTGAGAGGGATTGTTGGGTTTAGATATTACAGAATTGAAACATAGGCAGGTGCTATCGAGTCACACATAAAACAAGCCTGCAATCACCCAATCAGCTAAGAAGAGGATGGGATTTTAGGTGCGATGGCCTTCTCATTGCACTCGCACTATCTGAGAGGGCGTGTTTTCTTGTCAAATTGTTGATCAAGATGTAGAAATTTATTAGGATTTATAGGAAGTGAGTTTTTAATTTGCGTTGGCAATCATTTAGAAGGCGGATCTTGGACCAGATAGATAGTTAGAATCCGAATTTGAATCCGTATTCATATATGTTTTGGGGTATTCGTATCCAGTCATAAGGTATCCGGATTTAAATCCGAATTATCCAGAAAATAATTATCCAATCTGATTAGATAATCAATAAATGATTTTGAGAGTTCTTAAAGTTTAGACAGGTTCTAAAGAGTGAGGAAAAGAGCCAAGACAATTTAGAAAGATTAAATTAAGAGCAAATTGTAATCATTGGTAGGAGGAAAATCTGGATTATACAAGTCAAAGAGTAAACGGATGGTTGATAATCTGAATTCGATCCGTATCCATATCCGATATGTTTACATCAATTATGACTTAAAGGTTGTGGGTTCAAGTTGGGAAACACTCTCTCAATGAACCAAACCATGAATACTAAGTCACAATGGAGCAACCTTACCCCCTGCTTCATGTCCTTTCGAAGAATGTGCATGAGTAAAATAAGTCATGTAAGATTTGATGTTTGAGTAGCATGAGGATTGTAAGTGAAAGGGAATGCTTTAATAAACTTCTAGAGCAAATAATTTCTTTTGACTCTCGTTGTGAAAACCTTATGCATGAACACCCCCTCCCCCCCACCACTACCCCAACAACAAAAGAAATCTTACGGCAATGTTTTTATGAGAATTTTCCTTATTTGGAGAAAGGTGTGAGCTATTATACTCGTGAACAAATTTTTTAACTGGGTGTTCAAAATGGCAAAGGTGATTGATAGTGAGAATGTGGACGAAATCAAAGCAAACTTCAATGATTTTCCTGTCATAATATAATTTACAAAAGTATAAATGGGATGGATTTAGACATATGAGAGAATGACTAAGTTTTCTTGTTGGGAAATCGAATCAATTGTTGTCATTGTTGGCAATCATATTGTGATGGAGTCATATTGAAGGGACTGCAATCAATTCCTTGGTCTAATTTAATTTAATTAGATTGGTTCAAGTTCATTGGTCTAATTCAATTGAATTAGGTTGGTTCAATTTTATTGGTTCAATTTCAAAATGGAACCCATTGGATTGGTTCAATTTCAAACTACTAATGGTGGGACCAGCTCAACATGTTTTTAAGTTAAAATAGATATTATATTCTGATATGGGTTTCTCATGTGAGTGAGCAATTAATGCCCAAGAAGACTTAAAGGGTCACTCCGTCCAAAAGAAAGAAAAGAAACTAAAAAGAAGGTGGGACCCTCCTATACAACAGAATAGTTATTTCTCTCAAAGATAGATGACAGCAAGGCATTGCATTAAGTGTTTTGCAGGCATTCAAGTGTTTTGCAGACTAGAGTCCGAGATTGAATAGAAGTGAAACAGTTTTTTTGAAATTGAATTATGATATAACAGGTTTCCTTTGCGTGTGACGTTACGGAATCAAGAAAAGAGTCCGATAAGCCGAGACCGAGTATAAGAGGGAGTTTTGTAGTTTTTTCTTTAAAAACATTCTAGGTTGCAGATTCGTGAAAAATTGAATGCAGCCAAGAAAAAAAAAAGGGGAAAAAGAGAAGTGAGAATAGTGAGAGCTGTCTAGAGATGAAGAGAAGCATGGCAGATTGAGCGCGTGAGATATAGCACACTTTGAAGAAAAAAAACAAAGGGGAGTATTGTTGCTGCTATGTTGATGGTTTAAGCGTGTTCTTCTTCTATACATCAAGTAAGAAATCATCAACTGGATTACACAGGCTGACGTAATTCGTATTTGAAATCCCTATTTTATACTCTAGAGTCTGTTAATTGTTGAAAAACTCTAGATCAATAAGGTATTGGGTTGGGATTTTATTGGTTTAAAATTGTGAACCTAGCAAGTTGGGGCTTGTCTAGGGTGTGGGGTTGTTGCCCTTGTCTGAGTTGCATCTCAGATTGAAGCAGAGATAGGTTCCTGGACCATTGTAGCGGTTGAAAAAGTTGAGTATTGAGGAAATACGAAACCCTATATGGGTATTCTTCTGTGGAGTAGGCACTCTGGCTGAACCACGTATATCTGGTGTTATTGTCTCGCATTTATTTTTCTACATATATTTGAAGTGCGTGTTGTGCAGAGTGGTGAGACATTGTCTGGTAGACCCAGCCACATTGTGGTGTGAGGTGGACATGTCGTTATTTGCGTGATTGGTAATTACGGGATTGCCCCGGCCAATCTAGAACTAAGCAGTGGAAGCTTTTGTTGAGTTGCAAATAAGGAAATTTTTAGAAACACTGATTCACCCCCCCCTCTCAGTGTCAACCTGGGAACATCAAGTGGTATCAGAGCCAGGTTCCCTAAGGAGGAAGCTTAACAGTTTCAGGTCTGAATACTGAGAAGATATAGATGGCATCCAATGACGGTAATCGTATGCATGGAAAGATTCCTTTCTTTGATGGGTCGAATTACAACTTCTGGAAAATCAGGATGGAGGCTTACCTGAAGTCTCAGGGTTATGGAGTTTGGTTAGCAGTAAAGAACGGTTACAACCCCCCCCCACTATAGACATCAGAGATAAAACAGAGATAAAGAAGTATGAAGACGATGCTAAAGCAGTGAATGCACTTCTAGGCTCTCTAGTGAGCAATGAATTTGCAAAAGTAGTCGGATGCACAACATCAAAGGATATATGGGACAAGTTAAAGAGTGTTCATGAGGGAGATGATAAAATGAAAGAGGCAAAGCTGCAACACCATAGGAATTTATTTGAAAGTCTAAAAATGTCTAAGGGAGAGACCATTGATCAGTTTATGAGCAAGGTAAACGAAATCATCAATTCTATTAGAGGGTTAGGAGAAGAGGTAAATGATGCAGTGGTGGTGAAGAAAATGTTGAGATCTTTACCTGACTTGTACAACCCTAAGGTGTCTACCATTGAAGAATCTAAAGACTTGAACACAATGAAATTAGATGAACTACATGGAACTCTGATTGCTTATGAGATGAGGATGGTCAAGCCCAAGCCCACAGAAAAGGAAGTTGTCTTCAAAGCTTTGAAGAAATTAAAAATCAATGAAGATAGTGAACAAAAATATTCCGACAATGAGTTAATAGCTTACTTGGCTAGGAAACTCAAGAAAGGTAGAGATAAATACAAAGGAAAACTTCCTTTGAAGTGTTTCAATTGTGATGGTATAGGGCACTTCGCTTCCAAGTGTCCAAAGAATGATAAATTGAATGATTCTGAGGATGAAGATGCTCAAGAAAGCAAGTTCAAGAAAGGAAAGAAGAAGTTTATTCCTAAAAGAAGAAACTTCAAGAAGAAAAGCTTAATATCAAAGAAGTGCAAGTCTTCTTCAGAGGAGTCATCAGAGGACTATAATGAGTCAGATGATGAGTCATCTGAGACACTATTTATGGCACTTGGTGATAGAGTGCAACGCCAGACTACTGAAGAGTCTGAGGAAGAGGAAGAACAAGAAGCTCAGTATGACTTAATAACAAATTTGCATTCTGCTTTAACTGATCTCAAGGAAGAGAGGAAGAAAATGAAAGATCTAGAGATTCAGCTTGTTGAAAAGGAGAACCAGATTAGTCAGTTAAATATTACAGTTGAAGATATGGTTAAGATCAATGATGAGCTAAGTGTCAATCTATCATCCAAGGCAGAAGAGTGCACTACACTTGAAGAGAAATTGGAGATATTGAAGACTGAATTGGAAAAGATACATAAGATGAATTTACAAGAAGAAACTACACCATCTCCTTCAATTACTATCTTAAAATCCAAGGGTAAAGAAATTATGATTCAATCAGTTAAAGCAGATACTCCATCATCAAGCAAAGGAAATGTAAATGTGTTAGATAAGATTTTGAGTTTTCAAAGACCTCTACATATGAAGACTGGCCTTGGATATGTGGCACATGGATCTTCTGAAGTAGTGGAGACTAAAGGCAAATGAACTGCAGAAATTCCAATGAGGTTTGTCAAGGAGAAACAGAGGGGCTCATGAATGTTTTACAATGATGGATTTACTTCAGTTGACTATCAGAGACACAGAGGTTCTTGGCAGAGACAGAGCTTTAAAGGTTACTGTTTTGGGTGTAACTATTATGGACATAGGGTGGCAGATTGTAAAAGACAGACCAAGCCTACAGCACTGACTAGCAAGAACAGGTTTGCTCCATTGACGGAGGAAAGTGTAGAATGTTATAGGTGTCACAAGATGGGACACATTGCCAAAAATTGCAAGATCATACTTCCCCACCAGAGGCAGGAGAAAAGAAGGCAAAATGACAATTCTTCATGGAAATAAGGTCAGAGACAAAGAGAACCTATTACTGTGGCAAATAAGGCAGTATGGGTTGAGAAGAAGAAGAAAGCAGGAAGCAAGTCATTAATTGTTCAAACAGCCTTCAAAGCTCATAGCAAGCCATCACCATGGATTCTTGACAGTGGATGCTCCACTCACATGACAGGTGATAAAGGAAAGTTTCGAAGTCTGGATTCAACTGAGAGTGGATCTGTCAAGTTTGGAAATAATGATGGTGCAAAGATAGAAGGCAGAGGCATAGTTAAGTTAGACAGAGGAAAGATCAAGTCAAACAATGTCCTATATGTTAGCGGTCTGATGCACAACTTGCTCAGTGTAAGTCAAATTTGTGACAATGGTAATGAGGTTTTGTTCACCAAGGAAGGCTGTGAAATCAAGAAAATCAAAAATGGAAAGATTGTGGCACAAGGAACAAGAACTACAGGAAACTTATACACTCTGTTAGAAGTAAATGAAGATAGATGCATGATGGGACAGGAAGATGAATGTTGGTTATGGCATAGAAGGATTGGGCATATCAGCTTCAAGAACTTAGCTAAATTGAGCAAAAAGAAGGCAGTCAGAGATCTTCCAAAGATCAAGTCTCCAACAAATCATATTTGTGCACCATGTTTAAGGGGAAAACAGACTAGGGCCACATACAAGTCAAAAGAGCATTATTCAAGTAAACTATTGGACTTGATTCATACAGATCTTTGTGGACCCATGAGAACAAAGGCAATTGGTGGAGAGAGGTACTTTATCCTATTCATAGATGAGTACTCTAGGATGACTTGTGTTATGTTCCTTAAAGACAAGACTGAAGCCTTAGATTGTTTTAAGATCTTTAAGAAGAAGGTAGAGAATGAAACTTGTAGGACAATTAAGTGCCTGAGATCTGATCAAGGGAAGGAGTTTACTTGGAATTTATTTTCTAACTTCTGTCATGAGCATGGGATTAGGATTCAACATTCTGCAGCCTGTACCCCCCAACAAAATGGGGTTGTGGAAAGAAAGAACAGGACCGTTCAAAAGATGGCAAGGACAATTTTGATTGAAAACAATGTTGCTAGGAGGTTTTGGAGAGAAGCAATATATTCTGCAGTGCACGTCCAGAACAGGTGTTTCTTTAGACCAAATGAATCCAAGACACCATACGAGCTATGGTATGGAAGGAGAGTCACTGTTAAATATCTTAGGGTATTTGGTTCCAGATGCTTCATCAAAAGGAAGGAGGACGGCCTCGGAAAATTCGATGACAGAGCAGATGAAGGGATTTTCTTAGGGTATTCTTCAAAGAGTAAGGCCTACAGATGTTATAATAAAAGATTGGGCAGAGTGGTAGAGAGGTCAGATGTAAGAATTGATGAACATGTACCCCATTCTAAACAGATAGAACCAGCAGAGCAGACTCCTGAGGACTTTTATGATGATGCAACTGTAGATGATGAAGTTGTGGAAGTTCAAAATCATATTGATGATGAGGATACAGATGTTCATGAGACTGACACAGTGACAGAGAGAGATGGAGGACCCAGTTTTGAAAAGTGGCAAAAAGTGCATCCCCCACATCAAGTCATTGGAGATCCTAAAGCAGGAATGCAAACAAGAAAGATGAAATCTACTACATATTCATTACTTTCTCAAATTGAACCCAAGTCTGTTGGGGAAGCAACTAGATATGAGACCTGGGTGAAGGCAATGAATGAAGAGTTGGATCAGATAGAGAAGAACAACACGTGGGAGTTAGTTCCTAGACCAGCTAATAAAAACATCATTGGAACCAAGTGGGTTTTAAGAAATAAGTTGAATGAAGATGGTCAGGTGGTTAGAAACAAAGCCAGACTAGTGTGCAAAGGCTATGCTCAGGTAGAGGGGATAGACTTTGATGAAACATTTGCGCCGGTTGCAAGATTGGAATCTATATGGATGTTCTTAGCATTTGCTGTTTATAAAGGCTTCAAGGTTTATCAGATGGATGTCAAGTCTGCGTTCTTAAACGGTAATCTTGGAGAAGAAGTGTACATTGAGCAACCAGATGGTTTTCAAATTGGAGATGATCCAAACATGGTCTGTAGACTAAAGAAAGCCCTCTACGGCTTGAAACAAGCTCCAAGGGCTTGGTACTCCAGACTAGACAGTTACTTATATCAGTTGGGATTTCGGAAGGGCATTGTTGATAGTAACCTATATGTTATGACAGAGAACAAAAGTCAACTGGTAGTGGTGGTCTATGTAGATGATATCATCTTTGGAGGGCAAAATGATGAGATATGTAGATAGTTTGCAGAGCGGATGATGGCAGAGTTCGAGATGTCTATGCTAGGAGAGTTATCATATTTTTTGGGTTTACAAGTGAACCAACAACAGAATGGTATTTTCATATCACAAGCAAAGTACATCAAGGAGATGTTGAAGAAATTTATGATGGAGGACAGCAAACCAGTAAGTACTCCTATGGTAGTAGGTTGCAGGTTGAAGGTTGAGTTCGAGTGATGAGTCAGTTAGTATAGATCAGACTTTCTACAGGTCAATGATTGGAAGCTTGCTATACTTGACCGCATCAAGACCTGATATCCTACAAGCAGTGTGTTTGGTCGCTAGATTTCAAGCTAGTCCGAAAGAGACTCATCTAGTGGCAGTCAAAAGGATTTTTAGATATCTTAGAGGTACGATGGAGTATGGCTTATGGTACCCTAAGATTGAAAGTTTTACACTCACAGCATTCTCAGATGCAGATTGGGCAGGCAGTGTGGATGATAGGAAGAGCACTAGTGGTGGTGCATTCTTTTTTGGGCAGAGTCTAGTGGCATGGCATAGCAAGAAACAAGAATCTGTTTCTTTATCTACAGCAGAGGCTGAATACATTGCCGCGACAGCTAGTTGTACACAAGTGATTTGGATGCAGAGACAAGTAACAGACTTTGGAATTCACAATGGTGAACCGGTGTCAATTAAGTGTGATAATATGAGTGCCATTAATATCTCAAAGAATCCAGTGCAGCATTCGAGGACAAAGCATATTGACATCCGATATCATTTCCTAAAGGAGAAGGTCAATGCAAATGAGGTGAGATTGGATTTTGTTTCTACATCTGAGCAAGTGGCAGATATTTTCACGAAAGCACTTCCCAAGGAAAATTTTGAAGCCCTTAGAAACAAACTTGGAGTTGTCACTCCACGAGCACAATAGATGGTATGTGTCTAGGGGGAGTAAGTGAACAAGCATAGAGACATCAAATCCCTATAGGATAGGAAAATGCAGTGGGAACTCCTATAGGTGAGTCTATGCAGGGGAAAATCTATGTAGGGGGAGCATAGTCACCCTTTGTATTTGTTGTCAAAGGGGGAGAGAAATGAATCAAAATGACATCTGAAGAGTGTTGCCAACAATTCCAAAGGGGGAGATTATTGGGAAATCAAATCAATTGTTGTCATTGTTGGCAATCGTATTGTGATGGAGTCATATTGAAGGGACCGCAATCAATTCTTTGGTCTAATTTAATTTAATTAGATTGGTTCAAGTTCATTGGTCTAATTCAATTGAATTAGGTTGGTTCAATTTTATTGGTTCAATTTCAAAATGGAACCCATTGGATTGGTTCAATTTCAAACTACTAATGGTGGGACCAGCTCAACATGTTTTTAAGTTATAATAGATCTTATATTCTGATATGGGTTTCTCATGTGAGTGAGCAATTAATGCCCAAGAAGACTTAAAGGGTCACTCCGTCCAAAAGAAAGAAAAGAAACTAAAAAGAAGGTGGGACCCTCCTATACAACAGAATAGTTATTTCTGTCAAAGATAGATGACAGCAAGGCATTGCATTAAGTGTTTTGCAGGCATTCAAGTGTTTTGCAGGCTAAAGTCCGAGATTGAATAGAAGTGAAACTGTTTTTTTGAAATTGAATTATGATATAACAGGTTTCCTTTGCGTGTGACGTTACGGAATCAAGAAAAGAGTCCGATAAGCCGAGACCGAGTATAAGAGGGAGTTTTGTAGTTTTTTCTTTAAAAACATTCTAGGTTGCAGATTCGTGAAAAATTGAAGGCAGCCAAGAAAAAAAAAAAGGAGAAAAAGAGAAGTGAGAATAGTGAGAGCTGTCTAGAGATGAAGAGAAGCATGGCAGATTGAGCGCGTGAGATATAGCACACTTTGAAAAAAAAAAAAGGGGGGAGTATTGTTGCTGCTATGTTGATGGTTTAAGTGTGTTCTTCTTCTATACATCAAGTAAGAAATCATCAACTGGATTACACAGGCTGACGTAATTCGTATCTGAAATCCCTATTTTATACTCTAGAGTCTGTTAATTGTTGAAAAACTCTAGATCAATGAGGTATTGGGTTGGGATTTTATTGGTTTAAAATTGTGAACCTAGCAAGTTGGGGCTTGTCTAGGGTGTGGGGTTGTTGCCCTTGTCTGAATTGCATCTCAGATTGAAGCAGGGATAGATTCCTGGACCGTTGTAGCAGTTGAAAAAGTTGAGTATTGAGGAAATACAAAACCCTATATGGGTATTCCTCCGTGGAGTAGGCACTCTGGCTGAACCACGTATATCTGGTATTATTGTCTCGCATTTATTTTTCTACATATATTTGAAGTGCGTGTTGTGCAGAGTGGTGAGACATTGCCTGGTAGACCCAGCCACATTGTGGTGTGAGGTGGACATGTCGTTTGCATGATTGGTAATTACGGGATTGTCCCAGCCAATCTAGAACTAAGCAGTGGAAGCTTTTGTTGAGTTGCAAATAAGGAAATTTTTAGAAACACTGATTCACCCCCCCCCTCTCAGTGTCAACCTGGGAACATCATTTCCAAATAGGGAATCCAAGGATTTAACCAAATATTGATTTGAGTTATGTTATTCATTTTAAGATAAACCATTTTCTAATTGTCTATTTGTTTTGAGGCTAATCCAAATGATGAAACCTCTCATTATTTTGGCAGTTTATGATTTACTTTGAAGGAGTTGTGAGTAGTTTATTAAATAGACTCCATCCAAAGTTAAGCAATAATACTTTATTACGATTTGCACTAGTCTAGGAGTCCAAATTCTCTATGGAGATCACTGAGTGATAATGAGCATCCAATGATTAGGAGACCTTGATATGTACTCCCAGCCATAGGATGTTCATTGTCGTTCATTGCCTCCCTGCAGACAATCCAGGCACCTAGTTTGAAAGTCTAGCCCCCCACCAAATAAAAAAATTCTTGGATTAAATTCAATTTTTTTGCATATTTTTTGTGGGAATAGAAAACAATACATTGTGTAAGATGGTATAGCACTAAGGATCAAGGATTTAGGGGATGGTATCAATATCAGTCTCTGACGATACCGATCTAGATAAGGTAGGATCGGATCAATAGGTATCGGTCTGTTTTATCCCTGATTTTTATGAAAAGTACTATTTTTTCTTATTTTACCCCTGAAACGATCCGGATAACCAATTTAAATCAGTATTGGATTGAGGATCGATCTCAGCCGATACTGATACTTGAAACCATGCTAAGGATAGATTTGGTTGACAACCATCCTCGTGTTTGGCAAGTTACTTTTCTCTGTCCCTAGTTTTTTTTTTTTTTTTTTTTTTAATATATGAAATCCTAACTTATCTCTAACTCCCTGGAAAATGAAATGGAATATATAATTGGATCTTACCCTATAAAAGATTAGAGATGTCCCTAGGTTATCATGCCGAGGAGTCTATTTCCCTTTGCTAAAATAGATACCACTCTTAGAAATTTTTATTTGTTGTCATATTAGTTCCTCACAAGATCGAGGATAGATTTAATAGATGAGATGTAATAAATTTGCTTGGCAGAGGTATAATTTAGAAGAAAAAAACGTAGATGCGTTAATCTTTTTTGAATTACACAAGGCACTTCTGATGCCTTTAAATATGTTGAGATTTTTAGCTGTAGATAAACTTTCCATTGCCAATATTGAAAGATAAGGCCTAAAGGACACCTTGCACTATATCTCTAGCAAGGTGAGTGTATATGCTCAAAGTTATTGTAGAAACCTCATTTTTGTCATTTCGGAGGAAGACGTGCACGATGATCATGAACAAGGTGTTGTGAACGTCAATAAGCCTTATTTGAATAGCTTTAAATTCTCTTATACTTTTTTCTTGGTTTGAAAACATTTTGTTAGAGCAAACACCAAGAAATAGGAAAATAAGTACACAAAAGATCCGCACAACACAGAGATTTAACGAGCTATGTCATCGGACAAAGAAGAAGATGTTTCACTATGCAGATGAGAGATTATACCTAAGCAACAGCAAGAAAACTAGCCCTGAAACCCTAACTCGAAAAACCCCCAAAATACAATGATTTTCTCAACAAGACAACAATATATTATATATACTCCAAGTCGTGGGTCAGCCCAACCCCTCTAATTCTTTCACAGATCTCAGAAAACTTTCCATTCGGGTTACCACCAAAATATGTCGGAGCGGATCAATCTTCAAAACAGATCAAGAATTCGAGACAAACTTCACACATTTTTGTATACATAATATGAATTGACGGAAGTACCTTTAGCAAAGTTTTCCATGTCAAAGCTAGATATCTTAGCCATAAAACCAATTTTCAATATGTTGATTGATAGATTTAATGTTTTAAAAGATGATTATGAAGTTTTTTTTATCCTAATTTATCAGACCACTTAGTATGGATTCAGCCTAGGTTCGAACTTGGCCCAAAAAATGAAATCAATTTTTCTTCGGAGTAAGTCGATATCCAAGGACCATCAGTTGATGCTCAATAGGGTCCCGTCAATGTGGATTGAGAGCTGGTCGATGGTTTGTCTATGTTGATAGAGCCTCATCCAGCATCAACATGAGCTTATTGAGAGCATCGATTATTAGGTTTCGAAGTTTTGATACTTCCTCAACACTTCATACATGATTTGAAAACCTTACCAAAAATGGATTTGAATTCAATTTGATTAATACACAAATTTTTATCCTTCCAAAAAAAAAAAAAAAAAGTATCCTATCTTCAGTTCGTTGATGTCAAATTGATTATATCTCACTCAAAATCTAATGGTTTCGAGTGAGGTTTGTTTCAAAGTAATGAGGTTATAGAGATCCCAAAAACTATAAAAGAAGGCTTTACCCACGTTCTATGGGTCACCTTTGGTCATTTTGAGAGAGTTCTTCTGAAGTTGCAGTAGTGCTCTTGTTGAAGAAATTGAAGTTTGGAGTTCTTGCTCCCTGAGTTGTGCACACCTTCTAACCTTAATATCATACTACCTTTAAAAGTTCATACTCCAGTTTTATGATATACTTTTTCAATGGACCAAAATACTCTCCATTTTTATATTTTTAAAATAGATTAAATTGCCCACCTACCAGATCCTCAATGTGATACAACGTAATAATTAATTTGTGTCCAAAGACACTCTTCTTCAGGTATGCGTGCTTTCATGATTTGTAGTTAAAAATTCTGTTTGGATAAGTCTCTCTCTCTCTCTCTCTCTCTATATATATATATATATATACTTTGTTATAGCAATTAAAGTTATCACGTCTCGAACCATCTTTTTCATTTATCAAATTTTGGTTGTGCAGATAGAGTTTTTATATATTATAAAAAAAAAAAAAAAAAAAAGTTAGAGAAAAAAATGGAAAAGGAACTTGATCCCTGTTTTAGGCGTGTAGGACCAAAAAAAAAAAAAGGATGTGAAGAAAATGAAGGAAACAGGCAGATGGTTCGATGGAAAGAGAGATAAGGGAAAAGGGGATTGTAATAAGAGAGAAAATATGGAAAATATTTCCCACATCCTAGGCCTATTGGACCAAAAAAAAAAAAAAGGAGCAAGGTTAGGAAACATAAGATAAGGGATAATAGAGTTGTGCATGTTATAAAGAAATAAAAAAAAAAATTGATAAAATAGTGGAAAGAATTCCCCAAGATTTTAGGCTTGATGGATAATTTTAAAAGAAAAAGAGCTAAACAAAAAGAAGGAAAGAGTCAGATGTCTCGCTAGAAAAAGAGATAAAGGAAACGAGGGTTATAACTTATAAGAGGAGAGAAAATAGTGAAAATTAAACAATAAAAACAAAAAATCTATGAGATGATTTGCTATCAATTTAATTTCCTTTCACATGATAAATAACGGAATTTTACAAAATAAAAAATAAATAAAAGATAAATAAATGAATTTTTAAAGTTTTTTATTTTCTCTATATTAGATACATGTGAAGGATGGCTTTCAATTTCAACACGTTTTCGATGAAAAATATCTCAATTTGCACAGTTTTATTCTCATTTCAAAAAATGCATTTGATAATACAAAAAGGGGGGATTTCCCATACTGCCTGTGTAGGAAGAATCTCCCATGCCACATCAATGGTGACACCTTACATGGTATCATAAATTTGACTATATTTGATTTCAAGGGAAATTTGAAAGGAAGGAAAATAAAATCTTCAAACTTAAAAATAAAAGTTTATCTCATGTGATTATAATTTAAAATGGAAAATACGAATGTGTTTTTGGCTGTTGAATCTAAGACTAGAATTTAGAAGATTAATGCTATATTTCAATTGTTTTCTTGACATCCATCATGGTTCCCTTGTCTATTGTTACTTTCTAAATTCTGATTTTCTACATCGCATATATTTTGGCCTTCAGATTAAAATCATGTATTCTCCTTCTCTCTCTATATGAACGGTTCCTCTATTAAGATATTGGATGATGTAGACAGTAGACTTCAATGTGGTATATGCCTCTTCCATCTTTCTTAAAATACAAATCACAAATAAGGATGGTATGTATTGAATCTTCATTGTTATTAAACTTTGTTGTCTCTTTTGTTCATTTAGTTACTATATAGAGAGAGCAATTTTTTTGTTGAAATCTTCTTGTTTTCATTCTAGCATTATGTCATTGATGAGTTTGGTATTTTGATGTCACAAACAAATTGGTCTACATATAATGGGACCACTACTATGCACATACACCGAAACTAGAAATTTGACTATTCACCATCTTCTGATTATATGAGGCTCAAAGTGCATCTCTCTCCCTCTCCCTCTCTTTTATTTTAATATTCTTTATTCTTATAGGCTAAGATGTCAAAACGATTCAGTATATGCCTCAAGCAAATGCGGTATCAAGTGCATCTCTCTCTCTCTCTCTCTCTTTCTCTCTCTCCAACTTGCAAATGTATTTGCACGTGAAAGTTTACTAGTATATATATTTTTTAGGGAGAAATGACACTACCTGTCTAGTGTTCTCTATACCCAGACACAACGCCCTATTTTCAAGATGCATGGGCATATTTTCACAACTCCTGAAAACAGAGAACTGTGTATGAGTATACAGAATGCAGACAGGTGTGCGCTTTTTCTCCCATTCTTTTAATAACATCATGTAACTTAGGTATACCATCATTGTTATTTCTAGAATAGTAGTCGTGCGCTTCCACCATTGCAAGCATTGTTTTCTTACGATTTTCACCATGTTTTTGTTAGTTATTTTTTTGAGCTTATTGTAGTTTAGCCATCCATCGTGACATATTCATCTCTTAGGGTTTTTTTCACCAACTAATGATATATTTTCACTCATTGTTTCACGTTTATGCTTCAATCTAGTTTTGTTCATGGATCTTTACCCTTGGTTTTTCTTTGTTTGACTCATATTGCCAAATTGAAAAGAGAAATAGAAATAATACAATCATGACGAAAACCTTTTGAGGATGAGTTCTACCCAAGCCCTTAACATTTGGTACAATCTTCATGGCTCTTGACGGAAGTTTCATCCTAGCACGATAAGGAAATACGTAAATGAAGTAATATGGAAACCCTAGTTGCTAAATATCAGTATCACATGAAAAGCTATAAATGTGGGCAGAAATCAAGGGACTTATTCAAGTTTTAGGTTTGTACATTCTGTAAAGCATAGCAAACATATAACTTTGCAGGTTCTAAACCCACAGAAATTTGATGATCCAAAGCACAAAAAAATCCAAAGCAGTTCACTTTCATTTTTATGGATTTTAAGATCCCATTCTACTACTGTTTCCAGCAGCCATAGCCCCAACCTACATTCAGAATTGACTTTAACCAAAGAAATTTTTGGGCATGCAGCAAAACAACCCTCTCAACATTTGTTGTTTCCACCTTATGCTGGGGCAGATAAGGTTTTTGGAGTGAAATGGAATAGGATTTGTGTGGCCAACATCAAGCAAATAAAAGATGTTCAAACATTATGAGCCATTTCAAATTGAGCAAAAACAACTGTACTGACCAGTGGAACACATGGATTTAGCTATCGGTATTGATACTGATTCAATATTGATCCTGATCGGATCAGATCAGTGGGTATTGATCATTTTTGCCTTTGTATTTTCAAAAGAAGTACATTTTTTTTTTACTATTTTACCCCTGAAAAGATACGGGTAATTGATTCGGATCGATCAGGTATAGGTATTGATATACGATACAGTAATACGATACCGATATTGACGAATACATTATTATATTGACTTCTATACCAATTAGATTAGCATCAAATATTTGGCACCAATCCAAAACAAAATTACCAAGTTTTAGCAAACCAAAGAAGAAAAAATGTCAAAATTTGTAAATTTATAACGACTGATTTCTACTAACAGATACAAGATTAGTCAATTGTTTGATAGAAACTTTATATGTCTAATTTGTCCAGATCTAGCTCTCTACTCCATTGAGACAATAATGATACTATTATAAATATTAATAAATCTGAAGAATTAGTTATAAGGATTATTGAAAAACAAATAAAAATTTGGAATTTTCCCAAGTATAGTGTTTATGATGTTTATTGTAAGGACAGTACTTTTCCATTCAAAAGTGACTATATATGTTATTAAGATTGTAGAAAAACCTATATCAATGGCTAAAAGAATACTGATATAGGTGGCAACTTCCTTTTCTTAAGAGATGATATTTTTAAGTCTATTTTTCAGCCATTGTTCTCATGCTCTTTGTATCTAGGTAGCGGACCCCATATAACGTTGTACTATTTCACTGTTATTTTTGGCATTGGTTGTTTCCTTCCATTTTTACTTTTCCTTGTAGTTGTTCAGGTTGAGATCCATGTAGTTGAGATAAGGCTTTGTTGTTGTTATTGTTGTTCTCACGCTATTTCACTGATAGTCCGACACTCAATCTATGCAACCTAAGGTATCAACAATCATTTCTTGTTGATATAATTTTTATTTTTTTTTAATACACAAAGAACCATTGTTGGTGATTAGTTCAAATTCAAAACTTGAATTGAAAAATATGACACAATTATGATCATCTTATAGGATGTAAATTAAGTATTTAATAATTATATTGTTTTTAATTCGGTTGGAAAACCTCTTTTGATAAATTTGTATTTTAAATGCTATGATTGTGTTTGTTGAATAATGCACATATCTTCTACATATTGAATATATGCTCATATTTTTATTTTTTTAACTTTTAAAGAAGAACCATATCAAATACATATTAAATAGGAATCGTATCATTTTTTTTTTTAGTACACAATTTTAAAATTATTAGTGAAGTCCAAACTTGTTTAGTACTCATATGTATATGTGTTTTTCTATATCGTACTCATATTTACTAACTATGGTCTCTCTCTCTCTCTCTCTCTCTCTCTCCTTAACTTTAAGGTCACTTAATGATTTAGCTTTACTTTAACCCAATAGGGTCTTAAGCAAAGAAAGCTCATTACAGAACAATTAAACAGATAAGATTACGTTCTAATGAAATTTTCAATTATTTTTCTAACAAACAATTCAAAAGTATTTATCAATATGTATAACATATCACCTAGTTCAATTATAGAACTTAATGTCAGCCAAAATACAGCACTCGTTATATAATCTACTAATAAAAGCTATTAAATGTGACATAAATAATCCATACGTAGGATCCTATAGGGTTTTTGCCTTTGCCATTTGCTTTGGTTCCTAGGCAAGGAAATGTCTTGGGAAGGGTGAGCCAGGCCCAAGGCCTATTACTTATCCAAATGGATATAATAATTTATTGCGAAAAGGATCGCTAATGGGTCCTGTTCCCTACGCCCTCTCACAAGTCCCCTGAAATGACCCCTTGCCCCCTTTGTGCTCTCTGGTGGGATATCCATGTGTGTTCCCCATTGGATGGCGTAAGGAACACGACTGGCTATGAGCTCTAAAAGAGAAAGCTATCAGTCATTGGGTTGGTGTTCAGTCCATTTTGTTGAAGTCTCTACAAGCCAACCTCTTTTATTAGGGATCTAGTGCATTCAACAGCAATGGTATGTAAAGAGACCGTCAAGGCTGGTTTTGGGGTACGGTTAGTTCACCGGGAGGATCGCCTTCCCAATTCAAAGTTTTGTCCTAGAAGTTTCAACCTTATTGAATATGACAACAGTCGCGACTATAAATAGACTCGTGACTATGGCAGGGTAGTACACTCTCTCGCTCGCGACCCCTACTCTAATCAAAATATGATTTGTTCTGGAGTACAGAATAAGCTGAAGCAACGTGTAGAATTCGACCGAAATCTCCAACTAGCATCACCTCAACCCAAAATCTCTCCAAACAAACCCTCCCATCCTTTGGATCCTCATTGCCACTCATCGCTCCCTGCAGAGAATTTAAAACATTCCTTCTCCCTAATTTATTATTATTATGGAAAACAGAATCCCTAAAAGGTATCATGGTCCCAAAGCCTAAACACAAGTAAGGACAAAATGACTGCTCTACCATAATGGAAGGTGAAAATTCTGCTATTATTGATGCTTCCGTGTCTATACTCCTATTAGCCCCTACACTAGTGCAGAAGCCATGCTGCCTTTTAGGGAGCCCTCTCGCTATTATTATTTAAGCCAATAAAGAAGAAAGGTAAAACCCCCTTACACCCTATCCATATAGCTAAAAAAATAAAATACCCTTTCACCTTAACCCCACCCGTAGAAACTATTTCCATAGCTCTTCAATTTTCTATATATTTCCACCAAAAAAAATCTTTTTTTTTTTTTTTTTTTTTTT
>NW_024868838.1:57905-104055 GCF_013358625.1 Macadamia integrifolia | reverse complement strand
TTTTTTGCTAAAAAAATCATTAACTCCATCTAATAAATGATCTCATCGTTGTGATTCTGCTACATTGTTTTTCAGCGACACTCTACCGTGATTATCCGGTCTCCGTGTCAAGTGAATTATTGATTACGTTTATCTCCCAAGCCGTCATCATCTCCGTGCTTATCTCCGACGGTTCCAGGACCCACCGAAAGAGTTGGTAAGCCTTCAAGCAAACTGTAATTGTCAAGACCTTTTCCTTATTTTTTCACCGTTTGATCCTTCCCATCAACGGTCCAAGATGACTTTCTAACGACTACTGCAGTGTTCTAATGTTGGACTTCAACTATATAAAATATGGAAAAAGAAAATTCCCCACGAAACGGTTTTCTTAATTGCCTTTATTTATTTATATTTATTTTCTCTCTTCTCTTACCATCGTGGGCCACTTAGCCCAATCATTAAATTGTAAGGAAGATTCCTCCCTTTTAATAATAATAGATTAAAAATGATCAAAATCTATTAATTATATAGTTAGGAAAAGTATTTCTAAACCGTTAGGGTACCCTATGCCTTCTCTTTGAGATTTTTTTTTAAGTCACACTATGATAAGGGGTAGGATACTTGCTTCTCTGGTTGTAGGGTATCCACGGCCTAGATAGCCTACGAAGAGGCACGCGCTTTTGGCAGGTAAGCTCGTTTCAAAAACTTTATCTGTGAACCAAGAATAGCAACTCCATTTTTGATACCACATCTTAAATTAAGCCTAAAAAAACCAAGTAAGCACTCAGAAAGGATCACATGAGCCAAGCTCACCTCAATGTCTCTATCCAGATAACGTGTTAGATTATTCAAAAAATAATTATCTGATCCAAATAAATAATAAACTATATAAGAAAAAAAAATTAGCTAATTACTGATCTTGAGACTTCTTGAAATGTCAACATATTCTACAGAATGAGGATGTAAACAGATATTGTCTTGGATTGAGAGAAAATTGTACGCACCAGTGGGGAGGGAAGAAGATCCAAGTTACATAAGTCGAGGATGCGAATTTGATTCATTTTAAAGGTATCTGAATCAAATCACATCTGATTCATATTCAATTCGTATTTGATTAGTTTACATCTCTAATTCTCATACAAACGAAGCTTAACTGTAACTCAAAGTCTTATCATAACAACGTGACAACTCACTTCTA
The DNA here is from genome assembly GCF_013358625.1 of Macadamia integrifolia. Classification (NCBI taxonomy): domain Eukaryota; kingdom Viridiplantae; phylum Streptophyta; class Magnoliopsida; order Proteales; family Proteaceae; genus Macadamia; species Macadamia integrifolia. The sequence continues at coordinate 102,878 of NW_024868838.1, read as the reverse complement.
TCTTTTTCTAGAAAAGTGTAGATAACGATTCCTACAAAACGGAAAACTAATGCTGACGTGTGTAACTTACAAGTGACTGTTGCTGACGTGGGAAGAATAACCTCCATAGCTTGGTCCGAAGACAAATCCCTAATGCCAGCTTAATATCAATACAAGATAGGATTTGTTTTTCGGCACTATCACATAAGACGGCCTAAAAATGGAATTAAACAGAAACATTTTTGTATTATAAATCAATGGGTTGAGATGACAAACGTGTTTTACCTGCAGAAGTGTTTTCTTGACTTGAAGAACAGCGACGGCTTCTACTGATAGAAACAAGAGGGAAAGAACCCCAGACCCATACAACCCCACGGCCATAATATTCTGATTTCCATTTTCTGAATATCCAACGCTACGATACGCTTCTCCCCTGAATAAGCTCTCTCCTTCAGCTCCTTTTAAACTGTTCAAGGATCTTTGTAGCGTGTCCACAAAGTAAGGAAGGAAAGACTAATTAAACTGCTTTGAGCAAACCCTGCAAGGCAGAAATATAAAGAGATAAAGGTCGCTTTTACTCATCTCCTCTGCAAAGCCTTATTTGCTTCTACGCCACCACAACTTATTATACCCTTTCCTTTATAAATTTAGGAGATAAATTTTAACTCTTAAAACTCCCCAAAGCTTTAATTAAGCTCAGCAGTACCTGGAGATGATTTCAACAATGACCATCATCACTCTTTTGTTGCTCTCAGTTTCTTGCCTTCTATCATATTCAGAAGGAATCAGCAGAGCCGACTTTCCACCAGGATTTGTCTTTGGAACAGCTTCTTCGGCCATCCAGGTTCAGCCCAATACTCACAATCATCATCTTTCTTTTTCTTTTCCATTCTATCATTTTCACCCTCACTGATAAGCTCATCTGAATGGATTGACAGTTTGAAGGAGCTGTGGATGAAGGGAACAAGGGAAACAGCATATGGGACACTTTCAGTCGACGACCAGGTTTGAATTCAAACTCAGAATGAAGTTTAAAGCCATCAAATTGCAATTGGCTCCGTTTTATTAAGATAACTATATGTTTTCACAGGGAGGATATTGGACTTCAGCAACGCAGATACGGCAGTGGACCAATATCATCGCTTTAAGGTTAGACTTTTAACTTCAATATCAAGGTTAAACAAAAAGGATGCTTTAAACATATGATTGGTAGTTAAAAACAGAAGGCACAGTTAGATGAGGGTTATACGGGCCCAAAATATTATTTAAATAACATTCAAAGACATAAGAACGTTTACCTCTTACCATTTAAGTCAAAAAAAGACAGATATTTTACAGTTGACTGTGAAAAGGGGGAAAAAAAATAAAATAAAAAGGTTAAAAGAATCTTACATGCAGACTGATGTAGAGTTGATGAAGAACTTGGGCATGGATGCTTACAGATTCTCAATATCATGGCCACGAATCTTCCCGAGTAAGACCCAGCATTGACTTCCTTCTATGATCTATTTTCTTTGCGGTATCCTTCACTTCTTCTTATATTTTCTGAACTTATCCTTCACAGATGGAACCGGAGAAGTAAATCCAGAAGGAGTAAATTACTACAATAGACTCATAGATGCTCTGCTAGAAAAGGGTCTCTCATTCAACCATATCTCCTCTACTATAATTTCATGAAATTTTGAACTACTGAAGTCTTAAGGAGTTTCTTTCTATCAGGAATCCAACCTTATGTCACTCTGTATCATTGGGATCTTCCGCAGGCACTTGAAGATAGATATGAAGGATGGTTGAGCAAACAGATAGTGTAAGCATACTCACTAGTTACAGTTATTGATTGATAGCTTATGGGGAAATCCCATTTCAACGCACCCACATCTCCTGCAGAAAAGACTTTGAGCATTATGCTTTCACCTGCTTCAAACTTTTTGGAGATAGAGTTAAACACTGGATCACCTTCAACGAGCCTCATGGATTTGCGATTCAAGGTTACGACACAGGCATTCAAGCTCCAGGGAGGTGTTCCATTCTTGGGCACTTGTTCTGCAAAATGGGCAAATCATCCACAGAACCATATATTGTTGCACACAATATCCTCTTATCCCATGCAGCTGCTTTTCACTCCTATCAGCTCCACTTCAAGGTGACAATATCCTGTCTTCGGTTGGGGCTACAGAAGCTGTAGAAAGGTCTGGGGCCCTTATGACTCCATATATATCTCATGATAACAGGATGAGTCTCCACCAATGGGTGGGCCATGTCTAAGAGAATTACCAAACTAAAGGTCAGCTTCATCAGAGATTGATGATGATCCCATCAATATATATTGTCTTCTGTAAACATTCAAAGAAGCAACCGAAAAAATGCACGCTTTTGGTCTACAATCTGTAAGGAGGGATCAAACCATTCCTCCTGATCTTCTGAATGTGAGAGAAATGGTGATTCATTGGGGCCCCAGACTGATGTACAGGGCCTGTATTGCTGCACCCTACATATATATATATATATATATATATTAACCATTTTGGCCCCTTTTAGGAAAGACAAGGAGGCCTGATTGGAATAGCACTTGATGCAAAATGGTATGAACCAATATCTGAGACTGATGAGGACAAGGATGCTGCACAAAGAGCTATGGATTTCGGGCTTGGATGGTACTCTCTCATAAATTATCTTTAGATTCAAGTCAAAGACATTTAGCTGGTAATGAAATTCAATTTGGATTTATGTATTGTCACAAACCTATGAATGCAGGTTCCTAGATCCCCTTTTCTTTGGCGAATACCCTCATTCTATGCAGAATCTTGTAGATGATAGACTCCCTACAATCACACCTAAGATGTCCCAAAGTTTGCTCGGCTCACTGGATTTTGTAGGCCTAAATCATTACACCACATTATATGCCCGAAATGATAGGACCAGGATTCGGAAACTGGTGTTGCAGGATGCTTCAACTGATGCAGCGGTTATTACAACCTGTAAGACTCCAAAGCAATTCCCTCGCATAGATTTAGCATTTTGAAGATGGAAACATTGAGCCACAACTCACAACCATACATGTCTTCAATGTAGCTTCAAAGGGTGGAGTTGCAATTGGAGAAAGAGTATGTTCCAAATTGTAATTAGAAATTGTGATCATGATGTAATCAAAAGCTACTAACTGAAGATTGTCCTCCTGGATTCATCCTTTAGGCTGCCTCAGGCTGGTTGCACATTGTTCCATGGGGTTTCCAGAAATTGGCAATATATGTGAAGGATAAATATGGGAACCCACCAGTTTTTATAACAGAAAATGGTGAGAAGTCTTGCCTCATGGACTGTAGTCACTGAACCTCATACTTCTTTGAAATGATATTGTTAAGGTTCATGGATGCAGGTATGGATGATCCAAACAAACATTTTACGCCCTTAAGCATAGCTTTACAAGACAACAAGAGAATTCGCTACCACAGGGACTACCTCTCTAACTTATCTACTGCTATAAGGTAACATTAAGTTCCTTACTTGGTATGGTTTTAAGTCCTGGTTTATAATATTTAGGACAGCTACACTAAAGAATCAGGCACTCAAAAGTTGAGCTCTTATATCAAAAATAATAAAAATGGAACGAATGAAAGCAGGCAAGATGGCTGTGATGTGCGTGGTTACTTTGTGTGGTCATTGCTTGACAACTGGGAATGGAACAACGGCTACACTGTCCGCTTTGGACTCTACTTCATCGACTACAAGAAAAACCTTACAAGGATCCCAAAGGCTTCTGTTGAGTGGTTCAAAGGTATTCTCATACAGCAAGAATCGTGACCTCTGTTACTTGGATCTATGAATGCCTGTCACTTCACATCAACCATATGATGTACCACCAGAGGATTCTCAACGTATATAATATCAATTTATTGATACTACAGCTGCAAAGACAAATGACTCAAATTGTGAAGCTCTTTTTCCCACAGAATTTATAAGCTGAGCCAGGAAGATAACTGTAAAAACTTCAAGTCATGCATTTAAAAAGCCGACAATGAGCTAACATACACAATTTCTGGCCCCACGGACTGCACAAACCCCAATGGGAGAAATATGCAAGTGGTTGCCTAAAGGAAAGAATAGACAATCAATACATTGTTCACATACTTGGATGTAATTGCAGATTTTTATTGTCTCAAGGATTCCCTCACTCTCTGCCTCCCTAGTGTGTGCAACATGCCCCTTTGTTGTGGAAATAGACACTGATGGCAGCAAAATACTCTTTTTTTACAATTTTTTTCCTTGGTGCCAACCACAGTTGAAAGAAACGAAATTTAATCCACAGTAATTTTCTAAACAAAAAAAAAAAAAAAAAAGTAAAGGGAGTATTAACGGGAGTAGAACATAGTTGTCGAGGCAGCTAGGTGACCTTCCAAAAAAAAAAAAGGCACCTGGACACAAGGCGCCTTAACAACTATGAACAAGAATTAAACTTAAAAAAATAATGTAAAGACAACAATAAACTTGAATATGGCTAACTGATAACTAGAAGTAGCCCTGACTCGGAATAACTCGGAGGAAAAAAAAAAGACTCAACTTTGAGACCAGGCATAAATGTTAAAACCCAAAACTCCGTAAAAACCCTCATTGCCCCAAATTAAGAAGTCTAATAACTTCCAACAGAATATGAATAGTTTAACCATTTGATCATTTCTTCCCTATATTGTAATCCACTATGCCCAATAGCAGCTCTTTGTTGGCCCCAGTTAAAAACACTCCCTTCTAGCACTTATAGAGTAGTCTCCATAGCTTTTCTGAAAAACTTTCTGCAGCTAATTCATAGAGTGCACTCGCACATGAAGCTGATGAGACGAGATTTAAATTAATGTGGTTCTGTAGTCAGTAAGTGCTCAATGATGAATGAAAGGGATTCTTAGCAAATTATCTCTTCTAGAGTACAAGCAGATACAATAGGCACATATTAAGCCTGAGCTGATTACGATTTGCAAGGAAGGGGCTTTCAAATGTGATAATAGAATTTGATGATGTGAGTGTAATTGAATGGATGGATGCTCAATCCAATGAAAAATGGAGATTTCCCATCTTATTGGAAGCAATAGGTCCCTTGCATCCCATTTGAATTTTTTATTTCAATGGATGCCACGATAAGCCAATGAACAACATCAAGGATGAGAATTCCACTGAGATGTATCTATAAATTTCTTGAGTTTTTTCATGGTTTTCCAAGTTGGAAGTGCCCACCATTTATCCCAGTGGGAATTTGAATTTTACACTATTCTTTCCATTTAGTCAATAAATACACAACTTCATAAAAAGAATAAGGGAAAAATCAGAGAGCAAAAGCACAGCAAAAATTCTCTACTCCCACAAAATTACAGACCTCCCATACAGTTTCCATTTGAAGACTCCAAACCTCCCCCCCCCCCCCCCTCTTTTCATGCAATGGTGCAGTTGTTGGACCACCGATGGCTCTACCTGCGCTTCCCTTCCGAAGCTAATAGCACATCCCTTTACTGGCTATCTCTAAATAATTTTGAGCTACTAATCCCTAAAGTGTTCTAATGCAAGAGTAGATTACAAGTAACTAACTCCACAGTTTATAACCTAATGTAGGACTAGATTTGACAAGTCAAACTAGACCCAAACAACAGGAACTTGTAGACCAAAGAACAACCAAATAACCACCCAACAATAGACAGCAACAGCAGTCCAGAATAATCAGTCAACAGTCCTTAAACAAACCAGAATTATTAGATCCACAATCAGGAATTTCAGAAAGCAGAGTTTGCATCAACAATTAGAAGCTCCAGCAATAAAATTAGAATAGTTGAATAAGTAGGATCAGAATCAAAACATAGCAGAACCAGATAACCAAAATCAGAACTCGATTCTGGGACAGCAGGTTCTGAGAACAGGCAATCGATCCTAACAAGTTCTGAATATTCAATAGTAGATGTTTAGGTGACAAATAAACAAATCGGTATACTGAATAGCAGGTCCATTCCCTCAGAAAAACATAGGCAGCAACCAACAGTAGCAGATAACACAAATCAGGCAATAATTTCTGGACAGAAATCACCATCGACCAGCACTGAAGAAAACTCAGAAACTGACAAACCCATGGTCTGATCAGTACCAAACTTGGATCGAGTCCCCTTCTTAGTGGTCCTAACAATCGACCAAAATCTCAAAGCAATCGGGTGGCTGGTTCTCCAAAAACAGCTAGGCCGATAGGAAGGAAAACAAAGAAAACCAACCCAAAAATTTCTGCAAAAAATTCAGATTACTTGCCTGTACTGCTGGAGGAGAGAATCCAATAATAGAACCAGAAAAGAAAAGACCCACCCGGACTTCTCGCCGCAGAGTGTCGATCGGATCACACACCAATCCCTAACCCTTGATCAAACACAAAGGTTTAGCCATGGAGAAAAACCAACAGCAGCAGCATGAAGCTTCACTTTGTTTTGAATTGTAAAAATCGTGGCTCATTAAAAGAGCCATAGCTTTATTTATAATAGTGATAGGGGTTACATGAAATAGAAACTAACTTTAGTTTCCAAAAACTGAAATAGGAAACTAAAAATTAGAAACTCAACCAGGTACTAAATCTGAAAATAGAAACTTACAAAATAGAAAGTCTTGTGACTGAAAATTAGACACTAATTTAAGACTGAAAATTAGAAACTAATTTAGGTACTGAAATTAGAAACTAATTTAGGTACTGAAATTAGAAACTAAATAACCCCATCTAAAAAGGAAACTAAAGAAAAAGGAAACAAATCATTGAATCCCGTATGCAACCTTAGAACCCCTAGTTTAGACCCATAAAAGTAGCCCAATATACTCCAAACCACATGGACTGAAGGCCCAACACGTATACAACCCAACCCTAAGCTTATTCCTAATAAAACAAGCCTAATTTGGTGAAGAATCTGCATCATAACCCCAAACAATACAAATAGAAGTAAGAAACAAAGAATAATACCATCAAATAAATCTCCAAGGATACAATACTCATATAGGAGCAAAACCAGCCCAAAACCTAACCCGATAGGAGAGAGAAAGACCTGTTATAGAGCTGGAGAGAGAGAGGTGCGGCCAAGGCTATAGGAGTCCGATTGATTTGCACTCTTAGGCATAGATAGTCCCTAGGGAGGGTACAAAAACCCCCAAAGTTGAGAGGATTCTGACAGCTGGTTGTGAAGTTACAAGCTTTCTTGATTTTCTAACCTAGGAGAGAAAACTGAGAAGAACCTTCAAGAACAGCAGCTGAATGCTTCCAACAGTGACTAGGTAAAGATCGTGGGACCCTTATGAGGCCTGGAATACCCTGATTGAAGACCTGGCTGAACAGAGAGTACAGAAGAGAGAAAGAGAGGAGATCGATCTCTCTCCTATTCCCACTAGGATTGCTGATCGGTTATGATTTCTGGAGACTTTTATCAAAATCTGAACTATACCTCTTGAATATTACAGCAAATAAAATAAAAAAGAAGAATAAAACAAATTATGGGGGGTTGAGAAGGTTAAAGAGAATAAAGAAAGTAGCTATCTCAGCCTGGGCTTCTCACCCACAGCTATCTCAGCTGCTCTAAGCATTTAGTTGCAAACTTTCTTTCATAAATGCAAACTTTCTTTCATTCAAATCTATCCAATAATGGTACATATGCCTCTCTATTTATAGAGGGGAAGTTTGCAATCATACTAATACTAGGAGCTAGTTTCCCGATAAGACTAGATACTCCTACTACAACTAGGAATTCAAAATAGGACTAGGACTTGACTTTATGACTCCAACATGGAGTAGGACTAACAAACTAATAGTCTATATAGGACTTTACAACCAACTAATGGCCTAATGGGCCTTTATTAAATCAAATAGCAACTAATTAAACTAATGAATAAAATCCCCTTTTTCTACCTTCTACCTTCTACCCATATTTTAGGCCTATTAAAGTGGCTCATTTCAAAGAAAACCCGTAGGATCAAAGGCCCAATACATACATAACACAACCCAAGGCTTATTTGCAATAAAATAAGCCCAAGTGACTTATCTACATCAACTCACCCTCTCTTAGAAAAAATTCATCCTCGAATTTTGTAGAGTGTGAGGGTGATTATATCATGGTGCCCGTCCCTCTTCAAGCCGTAGAAAAATTCAGGAAGCTCTTTGAGGATAAAGATGTAGTCTAAAATATGAGAAGCTCGATCTTCAAGATACTTTAATGGGATGACAAACTCCACATGTTCAACTTCAACATCTTTGGATGTATCCATAGGGTCATCTACATATGCACCTTTGATCTCTTCTAACTTCAATGCAACATAAAACTCTTTTGGTTCATCTACCTGGTGGTTCCTAATCGGTTCCATTGATGGTTCAAGCACAGCTTCATTCTTGAACTCCTTCGGATCTTCCTCTTCGCTGTTCACAATCATCACAGTTGTTGTAGTGTCAAGTTCCCTAGTCTCAACCTCATTGTCCATTGTGGCAACCTTGTTGCTTTCTATTTCTCTCACATGAGTCTCGTTGATGGGGAACATCAATGACTAGTTCTTCCTCAACAATAGGAATGGCTGGAAATATTTTAACACTAACCTCAATTTTGACTCTAGTTCACTGGTCAGAGGTGTCTTCTCTTGTTGCTCATTCGTAATAGAGGCCGATGATTCCTTCATATTATTGTCAAGTGTGGGTGGCTTTTGGACATCTGGTGGAAGGAAGTACATGTTTCGTTCATGCTCAAATAGGTACATGTCTGCCAACTCATACTGCATCTCGTCCCACGTTCTAAGTTTACATTCTTGAGCTTGAAATTGCCTTTCACGGACTTTCCATTGTATTCGAACACAAGCACTCATCTGGGAATATGCATATTGGCATTTTTGTGTCTCTGTTAAGTTGTAGTTATCAAAATACATATAAAATTCAAGCATCCATTCAAGGAATTCCTCATGAAAATAACGTGGCTGATCATTAGATTGGGCAGCATTAGATGTATTCTGATGGGAATCTTGTGGAGGGAAGAGCCTTCCTTGGAAATATACAAGGAGGTATTGTGTCACTAACTCGTACTTCATCTCTTCCCAAGTCCTACGCTGATGTCCTCGAACTCGGAGTCGCTTTTCATGGACTCTCCACCAATCTCTAGCATGACCAATCAACAGGAAACAAACAACTTGAAGTTTTTGTGTCTCTGTCAAGTTATAGTAGTCAAAATATTCCTCCAGAGAATCTAACCAATCAAGCATGTAGAATGTATCCCTTTGTCCAGCGAAGTAACGAGCTGATGGAATCATCTTCGGTTAGGCCCTAATAGATTGTTTGGAGCTTTCTTCAACCGTAGCTCTGATACCACTTAATGCAGGAGTATATTACAAGAAACTACCCCAGCAATTTATAAGCCTAATGGGCCTTTATTAAATTAAATAGCAACTAATTAAACTAATGAATAAAATCCCGTTTTTCTACCTTCTACCCATATTTTAGGCCTATTAAAGTGGTCCATTTCAAAGAAAACCCATGGGATCAAAGGCCCAACACATACATAACACAACCCAATGTTTATTTGTAATAAAATAAGCCCAAGTGACTTATCTACATCATATTCTACTCCACAACAAGTAACTAATAAAAGCTAAACAACTTAAGCAAAATCCTGTTTTACTAACTTGAAACTAATGAAATCTCATTAATTTCCAAATCCATTGATAAGCCATCTCTAAACTACAACCTTTTTTGTCCTAGCGCAATCTATTCTTTCTCAACAGTCCAAAGGATACAAATGACCAAAGGAAATATGTTTCTATTATACTTGTGCCTAGATCATTTCCATCAGGCATGCCAGTTTCCAGTCATGTGGACTGATGATTTTCTAGGCTAAACATTGTGTATATTCAGGACCATAGTTGTCACGGGCGCCGATTAGGCGTCCTAGCGGTTTGGAGTGAGCAAATCGGTTGACCGATTAGGGTCACCTTCATTAATCGACCGCCAAGGGTCGATTGGCGTCGCCAAATCGTCCCTGGCGACGATTTATGACGTACACATAAATCGGTCACCATTTTGTATTTTTTTTTTAATTATTATTGTTAATTAATAAATAGATCCTTTTTCTAATAATGTTATTGACATGTGTAAATTGATGCTCTTTCTAATAATTTTATTGGCACTCTAGTAAGGATAAAAGTGTAAATTAAGACTCTTAAGTTGTACCAAGGAAAAAAAAATTCACTTAAGACCAATGTCTAAAGTCACGACACTGACCTTCTTCAACCTTTCAATTTTTCAACCCTAAGTGAAGACTGAAGACTCTTCAACCCTTATTTTGCTCCGGCGATAGCTGCTACTTGTCTGGTGTTACTCCTCCCGTGCTTCGGCGAAGGTATGTTTGACTCTTCGACTCTTCTTCTCTTCTTCCTTTTTTCTGGTTTATCGCCTCTTATTCTCTTATTCTAACTTTCTTCCTTGCCTCTGGCATAAGGTATCGACTCTTCTTCTCTTCTTCCCCTCTTCTAACCTTCTTCTTCAGTTCTTCCTTGCATGTTGCCTCTGCGCTCTGGTAGTCGAAACTCTTCAGTCTTCACCTCTTCCTCCCCCCCCCCTTTTTCTACTACTAATCAGTCTCTTCTCTTCTTCTATTCTTCGAATCTTCTTCTTCCTCTTCCTTAGTTCACTCAAACACACTGCTAATGCCTGGGCTATTGAACAAGGTTGCTCCTGCCCTGCGAGTAGCTACTGTTCTTGGATTTTTTTTTTTTTTGGGTACCTTAGTTCACTCACACACACACTATTAAGGAATACCCCTTAAGACTACAAATGTTCTCATCTAAAAATTACATTGGTAGTCTTATTTTATAGCCTTATCAGTCATGCTCATGCCCTTTCTTATGATCTTATACATCTAGTATCTGTTTTGACACCAATGCTATTGCTGTTTTGGGATTTAATTCCATTAATTCACAAACTGTGGGCTCCTATTTTAATGTTTAGTATGTGAGGACAGCCTTTTGCCCAAGCAAAGGCTGTCCTGGAAATTATAGCCAAAAGAATAAATAAAAAATGCAACATATTTTCTAGTGTTAAATAACTGAAGTTGTTAATTCAATGGATCTTTTCTAGTTCTCTTATGTTGCAACATATTTTAACAATGTTTCATCATTCTTGTGATATATGTTGGTTCATATAATGTTTCCTCATTCCTGTGATATATGTTGGTTCATCTTTTCTATGTTGATTTTTGATGATTTTATTATTGCTTAATGTCGGGTTTATATGTTATAGGGTATTGTAGGCTTGTAGTATGCTAAATAACTTTATAAAATAGGGAAAATAAAAAAGTAGCATACTAAATAACTTTAGAAAATAGGAAAACTAAAAAATGAGACATGGACAATTTGACCGCCATGGCAACGCCACCCCTCCACCGCCTTGGATCGATTTGACGCCGTGACAACTATGTTCAGGACCACCAATAGACCACCCGTTAAATTCAGTTTTCTATCTCAGCCATATGGCTTACCATATATGGGCAATTCCCCTTAATTTTTCAAGGGTTACTGTTGAATTCGCATGGAATTATTCCTAAAATTTTCAAACTAATTTTTTTAAGCCTCTGCAATGATGCTTTTTTCTTTTTTTTTTTTTTTTTTTTTTTTTTTGTGGGGGGGGGGGGATATGCTAGTTTGATCTGAACTTTTGATCATGAATAGATGATGTGGACAACATGTCTATCAATTTTGGGTCCCAACCGAACTACCACATAACAGCTAAGGGGAATGATGGAATAGGTTTTGGGTATAGGCATGCCAAATCAAATAGTCATGATCTTTGTAAATAATAAGGATGACTTAGTAGTTATCCTCCCCAAGACCTATCAGTGGGTGACAATAATTTCTTTCCATCCTTTTGAACTTACAAAGACATTCTAGTGCCTGTGGCGGTTAAATTCATAAATATCTTACGCACAATTAAGTAATGGACTAGCTACTAAACATGCAAGAAAAAGTCATAGATTTAATTTCTGTCAATAAAATGAAACATTGTTCAGAAACCCCTTTCACATCATTGAATTGCAAGGTTCCAGTTTCAAACACTTTCTTGTTTTTGGAAGTGGATAAGTGTTTTGTTTGATCATCTTTCAGATGAAGTATATCAAGGTATTCCATGGAATAACTACGACTTTGTTTTCCATTAAATTTTTTCCAACAATAATCTTGTTGTTTCATAATTTTGGGTATCAAGATTATTAAGTTACTTCACAAAATGATAAATTCTATTCCTTAGGTCTATTTATACATATATAAAACCTCAATATCTCCTTCCCTGATATTGCGCCTTCATTAGTTAATGGTAAAAGTAAAACAAAGGCAGGACCTACGATTTCCAATGTTAATAGACCTCCTTTCCTTGTCTGAAAACATAAAATTGAATCTGTACTTTTTCAATCAACTAAAAAAGAGAAGTGGATATAAGATTAACAAGTTAAAGTTAATAACACAATTTAACATAACACAGCCCCTTCTTTTGCGTTTTCAAATGCAACAAAATGCAAAAAATCTGAGATTATATTAGGTTAATTTGCCGAGCCCAACAAGGACAGAAGTTTCAAACCAGAGCCACTAAATAGTGATAACTAGAATTAAATACATGAAGCAATAAACCAGTCATCATCAGGTGTGAGAGAAAATAATTTAATGGGTGACAATGAACTTTACTTACACATTCAACATGAAGCAAATTGTGAAATCACTCCGCATCAGAAGGCATTTTCAAGCTAGATTCACTGTAACCTTTTGCTCTCGCAAGCTCCATAAGCTTCTTCGCTCCATCAACCTTTGACTTCTTGACAAACCCATCAACCACAGTTTGCAACAACTCCGCATGCAGAAAGTGTCGACGATTCAAACTCTCCTTGCAGAGCTTAAGAGCCAGATCGAAATTCCCCTTCTCACAAAGGCAAGGGATAAGTGTCTGAAAGGTTGATCGATTTGGAATGAGACCCTTTTTGTTTAGTTCCTTGTGAATCCTCATGGCTACCTCTAAATCTCCATCATTGCAAAGTCCTTTAATCAGAGCATTGAAACTATGAATATCAGGTTTCGGTCCCTTTGTCTCTAGTTCTTTAACTAATTCAACCACCTCCAATGTTTTGCCCCCAAGAACTAGGCCTCGCAGCTTGGCATTAAAGCTTCTAATGTCAGGAACTAAATTGTTGTTCTCCATTCTAGCCCAAATCGCCTCACCATCGGAAAATCGATTTTTCTCATAAAACCCATTCAGAAGAAAATTAAAAGTAATCAAGCTCGGGCTGACCCCACTCTTCTCCATCTCATCTAGAACTGAAATGGCAGAATCGAGTGAACCCATCTCACAGTAAACCCGAATCATGATATTGTACGAGTAAAGATTCGGTTCGATTGACAAGCTAGAAGGAAGCTCGCGAAAAAGGGGTTCGGCCTTCTCATAATTCTTGGTATCGACGCAAGCGGAGAGGAGAGCATTAAAGGACTTCACAGTGCGCGGGCACTTTAGTTCAGGCAATTGGTTGAAAGTTTGTGAGGCTTGATTGAACATACCCGACTTGCCATAAAGACTGATGAGACGGATCGCGAAGCCTTCACTGCAGATATCATTATACTTCTTCTGGTCCTCTAGGATTTCTTCAATGCAAGAGAATCGTTTAGCTAAGGCGAGGCGACGAACTGTAACCTCGTATATACGGTGCCTGCAACGGAACCGGTGGTACTCGGAGGACTTCTTGAATTTGTTGACGAGGGTTTCGAAGTTGCGTTCGTTGAAAAGGTCACTAATAATGGTGTTAAGAGGTGGCCAGGCCACGCTGGTTTCAGGGGTTGCAGGGGTTGCAGTGCAGAAGCTGCGGTAGAGATGACGAGAGAGAGAAGACATCCTGGCTCGCCAGAAAGATGTAGACAGATAATGGAAATGGAGACAGGGGAAGGGTTACGTTGTTTAGGGCTTCTCAACCATTCCAGTTTACGGGGCTTAGGGTTTTTGTTTTTCAGAATTTAGCCTCTTCAGGTAACAGCGCTTAGGGTTTCTCAACGAACCAACGGAGGTTGGACACTTGACTGCTGGAGAATGGAGAGTTCGAATCAATGATTTCAAGTATCGGTCTCGTATCGGTCGTATCGGTTTGGCATCTGCTGAAACTGATCCTTGATCTTTTATCGATTTAAATCGATTATTCGTATCATTTCAAAGGTAAAATAGTAAAAAATTAATACTTTTTAAAAAATGCAAGGGAAAAATCGATCAATTTTCATCGATCTAATTTGATCCAATCTGATCTGGATTGATATCGGATTGATATTGACAATATTGGTATTTGTCCCTAAACCCTTGGTTCGAATGAAGTCAAATGAAGTGTAACGTATTCTCGGATCTGTCAGGTAAACATGTCAATCTTTTTTAAAATAATTTCTTTTTTTAGTGATAATGTGTCTAATTTCGATAAATGTCTCTTTATCTTCCCCCTCCTTGGTACGAAGGAAATTCTAAAAGGTGTTACCTATCTTGGAACTAACCATCTAGATTTCAAATTTCAGACATATTGTGAATAGAGTGGATAAAAGACTATCCACTTAGAAATCCGATCTTCTTTTTTCTTTTTGTTAGAAGAAAAATCTTGGTGCAATCTATTCTTTCTCTATCTTATCTTACTAGATGTCGTGCTTTGCCCTATAACAAAAAATTTGTCAAAATATTGACCCTATTTGCTCTCATTTCTAGAATGGTGTAAACATCTCTTCCAGAAAAACTCATCTCATTTCATGGAGAAGAATTTGGTCTCCTATTAATATGGGTGGCCCTTGTCTAAGAGATGCTAAGACTCATAATAAGACACTTTTCGTAAAACTGTGGTGGCGTTTGATTAATTGAACAGCAATCACTTTAGACCAAAACTATTAAAACCAAATATTTCTCGAACTGTTCTATTTTGATCCCGTTACGTTGAAGAAAAAGGACTCGTGGATCTGGATAATAGTATTGTTTTTATTCTAACCCTTTTAAAACCCATTGGTGGTTATCAAACTAGATAATGGTCTTTCCTCTTTCTGCTTGTATGATCTTTGGATTATGACCCTTCATGATAGAATATTCATCTTAATTCATCATTGCACGGTTCAAACTTTATTATTAATAAGGTGGTGAATGAGAATGGTTGGGATGAGCAGGCCTTACTCAATCTCATACCAACTAACATTGTGCATGAAATATTAAAAATCCCGATTTCCAATCAATTGGATTCTTGGTGTTGCAGTCTCTCAAAAGATGATCGTTTCTCAACTTGTTGCATTGATAAATTCTTAACTGCTTCTCTATACCCTCCGCAAATAAGGGGTTCGGCAAATAACTTCACCTCACTTTCCTCTCATTGGTGGAAGTTCTCTTGGAAATTGCACATTCATCCAAAATTGAAGATTTTTTTTTTTTTTTTTTGGCGCACCTTGGTTAATGGTATTCCTGTCAGGAAATTATTGAGAAATGGTTAAATATTGACTTTACTTGTGTGTTTTGTGGTAAGAAAGCAGAATCTATACTGCATATCTTTTTCCTATGTGAGTATTCTGACAGAATTTGGGTTGTTAGCCCTCTCAGATTAAGGCCAAAAAACCTTCAAGTGACTTCTCTCATTGAAATGGTTAAACACTTTTTTCACTCATGCCAATTTATCTAAATCTGATCGGATTTGGTTGTTTAGTATGGTGGTTATAACTATTTACTTCTTATAGTGGCACTGAAATAATATCATTTCAAAACAAATTGATCCCAACCCTGTGCCCATTCTACAAAATATCAACTATTGGATTTCTGAATAGAAACTGTTTCAATCTACTAACTCATATGATAGTCTCTTCATTTACGGATGATAGGAAGATGCTTGCCTCTATCTTTTTTGTCATATCACATCATAGTTTGTGTTAGTATTATTAACTTTTTGAATACAGATTCAAGTTGGATTTATGGTATTCTATTTTAAGGAAAGTTCCAGGCTATCAGAATGGGAACCACAACATTGAAATCTATTGAGGAAATTGAGGCATGGAGTGCTCTACAAGGACTAAGACTGGTAACTACAAAAGGTTGCACTATTGGTAAAGTTTGGTTCTCTACACACAGCATTTTTCAACTTATTCCAAAGCATTCCATAAGTAGTTGGCCTCTTCTGTCCTTTCGGATTTTTTGGGAGCTCTATTCGAAATTTGGATCTACTCCATTTTTTTTACAAATGCAGGACTTATAATCCGTCTATGATGTATTTATGGGACATTGCTGCTAATACTATACTAGGAAATCTAAATCTCCTAAATGATTATAACGTAATATCTGACTATTGTCTTCTATAATATATTTTTATTTTGCTTCATCAAAATTAAAAAATAAAAAAGGTATACAATCAAATTGTAGTTCGTCCCACTCCCACCATTCCATGTGATGGATCAGCTCGGGCTCAGACCTGGTTGGTTTAGGTCCAGCCTTATTAGTCCGGATCCAGATCCTTTCCAGTGGTTGGGAGGACCTGGGCACGCACCTCAACACATAGTTGGACCCTCCCAGGCATTGGACACCTCTTTGGGCAACCCAAAAGCTAGAGAGATCCCGACTCAATCAGTCCCCACCAACTAAAGCCTCACACCATTTCCACCCATTTAAGTAATCATGCCTCGTAGACTACAATATAGATACTTCTATTTGATTTATCAATTTTCAGTCCTTAATTGGGATAATCGGGCTAAATGGGCTTAACACAGGCTAATCAAGTTATAAATATTCGATTCTCGATTAGTCAAGTAATTGGGTGGGCAGGTCTCGGGCTTCAACCAGTTAGTTCAAGTCAGGCCTACTAATGCAGGCCAACTTTCGACACCCTTAGTGTAAAGTAATGCAAATGTTGGATGTCAATCGGTCGATTTTATTCTAATTTTGATTGACTAACAAGTCTTAATCTCAACTAGGACAAATTGAACCAATTTGATAAGATGAGGATTTTTTTTTTTTTAATTGGGGTTTGATTTCTATTGATCAGTCCAATCAAATACTATTTCTATCATTTCATAAAACCTTGATGGAAGACAATGCCTGAAATTTTAAGTGATACCTAGCTTGGTTTTATTAAATTTAAGGGAGAAAAAACCTTGCTAGTCTGACGAAATATAACCTAGAGAGGATGAATAGCTTATAGGTTATTACCAGTGGATTAGAATTTTTGTCGATTTAAGCCTTACTTGTGTAATTATAAATAAATGTGGAATTAAGAATAAATACAATCACACAAGTACACAAGATTTTATAATGGTTCAACTCAATCTAAGTCTAGACCACTCCCCACAAGATTACCTTGAAAAGTATCCACTAGTTCTTCCCTTTTAGTATAGTATATGGAGAAGAATCACCTCTACGACTCTTTTTAAAAAATAAGAGGATCCTTTACAAGTAGAGACTAACCTTTCGAATATCTTTCAAGAATGAGAGGGTCCTTACAATTTCAAGGATGGGAATATTTTTACACAAGCCTAAGTGTAGTCTAGCACTTGTGTAAAACAAGAATGCTCAATCCTAGAGTTAAACCAACTCTTGGGCTAATACAACTTTCAATAACACTAAAGAATAGTAAGATGTTACCTCGTGTTGTGTATTAATGATATGCAATGATAAAAATGAATACATCTTGAAGAACTCATTGATCATTTCCCTTGATGATGAACACTTCAAGAGAAGGTGGAGTGCAATGCTTGAGATCACTTGAATGACTGTGAGTTGAACACTCTTGGTCTCTTTTTTTTTTTTTTTTTTTAATTGATTTGAATATTAAAAGCCATATAGATGATGTTTATTGTAATGTTTATTATTTATTCAAAGGTGTGGAGTGTGGGCTTTTATAGGCATAAGTAATAGCCTCAAAATAGTGGTGAAATGAACACATAATGGTCATATTTTTCTCTATTGGCAACTACTGGTCCAGTAACTTTCGATAGATGTTACTGTTAGGCAAATATAACCGTTGAAAAAGTCAAACCAGTTGTTGGAGGCTTATCAAATCATCCAGTGGACATTCAACTAGCATGATAACTTATCGGCAGGGTTCCAATAGTTACTGGTACAGTCTGAGAGTTATCAGTTAGCTTCATCCACTGAAGGCCTAACAAAAACCGGTAATTAACGGTTCCTACTAGTAGTTCTCAGTAAGCCTATGGTTTTTTCCCTATTCAGATAAATTGCACAAAAATAGCCATATCTTTCTCGTTCGAACTTGGATTGAGATGATTCAACTTGTATTAGATTCAAAACTCAGTTCTCTACAACTTCGTAGAAGAAATCATCTTCTAATATTGTCATTTGAAATGACAAAAATCCCCTTGAACATGAACCTTTTCAACACACTTTGGATTTTATTGGGTATTACCGTATTACCTAGTTTCATTCCAAGATATTGATGGTATACTTATACAAATGCATATGAATGATCATGTAGTGAGGTGCATCTGGTGTGTGTACTATTACATGGATCTATAATTAAAGGTCTTCTATTCTTTTTGCAGTTGGTCTTCTAGTATCTTCATGTTGACCTTGCATTGCTTGATGTTTGGAAAAACTTCAAGTCTTTAATTCTTCATTCTTCGAGTATTGACACCTTGAGCTCTTAATACATTAAGGTACCTTCTCAAGCTTTGGTGGCTTCATACCCGCTATTTTCTTGGTCTTTGACGTTATACTTCATCTCTTTTATTTTTCATATCTTTTTTACTTCTTGATCTCATTCTTCATCTTTTGATGATATTAAGTTTCCTTTCTTCCTTCCATTCATAAAATTTGATTTTTTATATGAAGTTTCTACAAAGCAGTACTTGAAGGCAAATTGTGAAATACCTTCATACGTTTATTATCATCAAAACTAACTATAGGAGTGCGGGCATGTCCCAACATCTGATGTTGCCTACGCCTAGACACAAGTGGCCGCAAAAAGATCACTTTTCTACTCGGTGCATTGAAGATGCTCATGTGCACACTCCCATTAGCCCCATGCACTGGTGTTGCCTATACTAGAGTGGCGGGATTCTTTCTAGTTAAATTTAAGAACTCAGAATCAACCAATCTTTGTTGATTTTTATTTGAATCGTTCCAAAGATCGGCTTGGAATTGATTGGCCTTAGTTGGAACTGGTCAGATTCGCTATAACTTAATGTAACTCGATTAGACTTATAGTATGTACAGAATTGGAATTAATTAGAATCATCCTTTGACAAATCCAATCCTGAACACCTGATTTCGATTTGGTTTCCAAATCCATGGTTGCATATATTTCAGTTTGGTTATTGGTATTTTCCAATGAAATATTTTGATTTTCACCAAAAAATAAAGTTAATATTTTGGTAAAAATTTCGACTAAGATCAATGTTTAAGAAAGAGGATATATAAATTAAGAAAGAAAGAATGATAATCGCTTGCATTCCCGCACACCCAAACATAGTAGGGCATGGAAAGACCATGTTTCCCCCTGTCCCACCATGTGCTAAAAATGTTCCTGTGCCTCCTCCCATTGGTATGTGCATTGGCGTATGCCTCCACCAATAGGATGGCATTCTTTTTCTCATAAATAAAATATTATTTCAAATTAAATTAATATATATATGTGGGCAGGAGAATGCTAATCGCTTGTGTGGCCACCACTACACTAGTGCACAAAACCAATGGGAGATCATGTAGAGACATCTACAATGCATGGGTGAGGGGGTAGCACAATTTTTGTGTGCCCTCCTACGTATAGGCATAGACACACGCAAGCGCGTAGAGTTCCTTTTCAAAAAAGAAAAAAATCATTTGAGCAACCTACTTATGTAAGTTTATCAAAGCACCTTATGTTCACCTTAAAAAACTTCTTCATTGTGCCATGCGGAATGAGGATTAATTGGATATTATGTGGTGTAGATTAATTATTGTCAAAATTTAAGACCTAATTTATTCAAATACACTCCATGTATTGGCATGCATCATTATTAAGTAAGGTACTCTGAGGCTTACATATCCACAATGTATGGACCCTATACGTCTCGTCTGCACATGGAAGATATATTGGTGCACCTTGGTTGGTTAACAAAGGCAAAACACTTAGATTGTTTTACCCAAATACAAATATTAAAATATGAATACAAATTTTGAATTGTAAATCTATAGGATTTTTTCTTTATTAGTTAGAAAATCTATTGGATTGGACATTAGGCAGCCTTTTGACAAAATTGTTATGGTGAATCTTAGTCATAAATGGGCTTTTATATGGCCAAATTGAAATCAACAAATAAAACCTTAAAAGAAATTCCAAACTCATGTTAGCAGGAGTCAGGATGAGGTCCCTGTGTGTGGAGTGTAATGAATCTTTAAATACAGTTTCAAGATAATGTGTAAATTTTTTTTCTTCTATAATTGCCCCTCTAAACATTCTTAATGGCAACATGGAGGGGCATTTATGAAAGCAGAAAAACACTTGTTGCCACAATCCCCATACATGAAGGCTTCACATACAAGGGAGCTGAATTGGGTTCTATCAAGTATGCATTTTGTTGGAGTCCAGGTCCTTTGTGGCGAGCGGTGAAGTGGCGTGAACATCCAACAACTAGGAGGACCCGGGCATGTATTTCTACCCGTTGGATGCTCACTGAACCTCACCACTCATCATAGAGGATTTTTTTTTTTTTTGGGGGGGGGCATTTGGGCATTTTGGCATTTTGGCATTTTGCTACCATTTATGATGTGAGGTGATTCTCAGCCTCTTTTATTTTAATTTCTTTTCAATTTATTCCACAGTCTATCAATGTTATTGCAGAAGTCTTGGCGGAAGGCCATGTTCAATCTCCACTCTATGGCTTCATGACCTTTGCTTGTTTGATGCTATTGGTTGTACACATGTTTAGCATTAATAAATTCTCTATCTACCAAAAAATAAAGTATGCATTTTGATTCACCCCCACCAAAAAATATGCGATTTGTTTAAAATCATTGAAATAGACCAAAAGAACTAAACCATGCCTAAATACTCAGAACAGATGAAAATAACTTACGTGAAAGTTTGCCTTCAACCATAGAGAAGGAAGAATTCATTCACCATGAGTGAAGTGACTACAAATTGAACTCTTGGATCATCATTATTTTCCCAGGCCCTATTGACAAAGTCAAAACTACCCCCATGTCCATCCGATGGTACCGATGTCCATGGTGAAAGAATTCCTCATTCACCATGGGTGAAAGGAAACTCGATTTTATAATTCATATGCACATCGAAAAAAGAAAAAAAAAAAAAAAAAGATTGAATCATTTGTTTTGCCTATGGCTTCAAGCTTTTCTTTCTTTTTTTTTCATTCAAGGAGGGGACAAGGTAATGATGTTTTCTACCAAAAAAAAAAAGGAAATTGATTACTAAATCAATAAAGGGTGAGGATTCCTTAAAAGGTGAGGTGGTCCAACGATGTCCACGGGCCAATAGGACTAATAGAAATATAAATAGGGATAGAAATTCCTCTTTTTATGAGGATGGAAGTGTCAGTTTACCCCCCAATGTTGACTGCGCTGGCTTTTAGATTTTTTTTCCCATAAATAAACCAATCAAACGTTCTAATAATATAACCCAGGCCCATTATCTTCGGTATGTTAGCGATACACAAACATCAATCTGTTGCACCATCTAATAATCAAACATGGTAGTTTTTTTTTTTTTTTTTTTGGTAGGAATGGCAGGGTGTTTCAATAGTTAAAAAGCCCAATCCAAGTGCTTTTTGTTTTCTCCCTCTTTTGGGGCCAGTGTTGGGCTTAAGCTGAAAATATTAAACCCAAGATAAGACTGAATTGGGCTTGGGCTTGGACTTGGGCTTATGGCTTGATACATTGTGTAATCAAAACCGGCGTGGCCCTGAGCTGAAACCCTATGGTTCCATTTGGTTGCAATGAAAATTTAAAGGGAAGGGAAGTGAAATTTTCATACTTTAAAAGGAAATGTTTTGTCATTACCCCATATGTTGTATAAACTATTTAATTTTTTTAACCATATTTAGTAATAATGTATTTTACATGTAATTTTTATTTTACATATTATAGCAAAGGGATTTAAATGCAAAGTAAAGTGAAATTTTATACTCAAATATGGAATGATTTGAAGTTAATGTTAAAATCACATGGGCAATGATTACATATATTTCTTTTTTAGGTATGAAATTTTCACTTCTCTTCCCTTTTATTCCCCTTACACCCTAAAAGAAACGGCCATTCTCTCTACACGTGTACTAGTCCTGATTCTAACAAAGTAAAAAGAGGAAACTGTCTATGAGCTAGCAGCATAGGCTATGCCAAATTATCTTTCTCTATTTTCTTCCACTGTTATTCTCTCTCCTCTCGACCCACTATTGATGAATCTCCTACCTACCCAGCTTGAACATGAGCCCCAAATGAAATTAGCTCAATCCTTGTATAAGCTCTCAGGCACACAAGAGAGAGAGAGAGAGAGAGAGATCTTGGGATGTCTTGGTTAATATATTATTGGAGGAAGATATCTATGGCCATGAAGCTTGGGATGTGATGAAGAGTTCCATTTTGAGTCCCCGGATAACTCTTTTGAAAAATGGTAACAACAGTGACCTCATGATTTCATAATTACTCCAACTATGGTACACAAAGATTCAAAATGCTTTCGACACTGCTACAATAATTTCATCCAACCACTAAGGGGTGGATGAGATTATACAATTGGTAAGTAATAATAATTAGATTCGTTCGATTTTACCATGTTTCTTTGCAGGACCGTAGTTAGAGAACATAGAATTTAAGGTCGATTCAAATTTAATAGCGATCAAATACCACTAGATTTAATTACAAAAATGTTTTTCTTATTGTTTTATCCTTCATCTGAGCCAATTCATGATATGATATTGATCAAGAATTAGGCTACGTTTGGTAGTCATCTAGAAATTTCATTCTATGAAAAAAATAAAAACGAAATAAAACACTTGGTGTCAACTTTAGTAGTTTTCAGTTTTTTTTTTTTTTTTTTTTAATGAAAAAAGGAAAAAAAAAAAAATGCCAAAAACGTAAAATGATGGAACAACAAAACCTCATCCCATTATTTTCAGTTTTGTTCTGTTGTTGTTGAGAATCTGTAGAAGGTTGAACGCCGATACTGCAAGAACACAGAAGGCAGAGGCCCAGAGGTGGCTCGAAGATTAATCCACTGATGTCTAAGTTAGAGACCCATGCAATAGTATTCAGAGAGTAATTGCGATTGAGTGAGCTTACCTCTAGCTAACCCCTTAATTTTCTTTTATAGCATCAGATCCTTTTGAATCATATTGGGAAACATCCCTCTGCTTCTAATAAGCTTGGGGTGGTTTTGAAGGATCCCATCTCGCACGTCTCCCCTTTCTCTAAAGATTATTCTAATCTTAGGGATCATTCTGCCTTTAGGCGGATGGAGTCCTATTATGACTCTATTACTGAAGGTGGACTCAAGTCTCCTCGTTATCTTTGTATCTGAAGTTCTCAGTTTCTTAGTGTTTCAAATTTCTCTTGTTGTTGGACACCATGTGTCAATATCTTGCTGGGCAGTTAGTTTGTGCGTATCACGTTTCCAAAAAAAAAAAGTTAAAACAATGAGGATATTCATTATTGAAACAAGTTCACTAAACACCATTTTTTTGTTTTAAAATGACATTTTGAAACATAAATTGAAACTTCTATTTTTACACAAAACGTAGTATTTAAAACTAAATGACTATCAAACTCAGCCTTAGAATCAATATAAGCTGATACCGATCTAATTCCTCAAACAATGACAAAACACGATAAAGGATGAGGTAGAAAAAATTTGAACCGGGACAAAAAAGGATGATAATTTTTTTGGGGTGAGGGAAAAGGGGAAGTATAATATTTTCCTACTTTGTTGTTGTTGTCCTGTGGTGTAGTCACGTTTGGACATTAAAGTGGTTGGGGTTGGTGTACCGTCACCTCGCGGAGGACAAAAAGTCAGTGAGAGTCCCGACTGGGATGACCGATAGAAATCAAGCGCTCTCACCGCTCCCACTTCCGCACCCGAAAAACGCTATCGAAATCCATCGAGAAAATCGAACATAGGAGCCAACGAAAAGACGGCAATCGAGAAAAAGTTTAAGTATTCGCGTCTCCAGTCTCCACCTCCAGTACTCCATTCCTGTTTCATCGTTGAACACCATCTTCTTGTGTATATAATAGCGTAACCAAACAAAAGAAGCAAACGTTGTCCACAGTGTCTTCCTCTTCAGATTCATAACTACTTTATGAATTGATTAACCAAATACAATCAGGAGAAAAGAAGATAAGAAGAAAAGAAGAAATACCTAAAGAATAGCTTTCACGTGAGGCTTTTCGATCCTTTTCTTTAAAAGGAAACCTCTCGCATCACGGCCGTCACACCTCGCTTTTCAACAATTCGATCCTCTCCTTTGGGCTTTTCTCCTTCCAAGAGTCCGTGGTTCCTTTCACGTGCGCACTGTTTTGGGCATCAACCGGACTCCACTTCGTCTTGCCTCGGGTTTCAATTTCAGGTCCGGTTGATTTCAACAATAATTATGAAATATTTTTTTAATTAAATGGAGTTGACTACATCGATTCAAATTGGTTAATCTGATTAAAACTCTAACAGGAGCCTTGAATTCAAACATCTTGATAAACATGAGATTTTTACACACCACCTCAGTTGTTCCTAATTATCTAAGCACAATTCAACTATTAGTATTTTTTTTATTTATTAACATGGCACAATTTTTTATAAAAGTACAGTATATAAATGTAGTTATGGAACCCCTACACACATGAGATGAGGAAGAGTGCCTCTTCAAAGGGTTTAAATTGTTAAAATATTATTGATGATTTAACAACTATATTAAAATTTTTAATGTTCAAGCCAATTAAAATCCGTTCAAGACTTTAATAGTGCATTAGTCCATTTAAAAATCGATTAGCCCTGATTACTAGAAGCTAGATTAAAGCCCATAGCCCAACTGAGCCTGTTAGATTACATAAACAAATGATTACAGAGCAAGCCAAAAGACCCGATTAAACTTGACCGAGCCGGTTAAATTACATAAACAGATGGTTATAGATATTCTTCCATCAAAATGGAGAAGAGTGGAGTGAATTCTAACGGGCCATGGGATGGGGGTAGGAGAATTCACAATTTAGAAGTCCCCATATGGTTTCCAAAATATTTAAGAGTTAATTTTGGGATCAATCATTAAATGATTTGGGACGATTTTGGAATAGGCTTCCCAATCTATTCAGAATTGAAATACCAATTAGGAACCATTAGGATCAATTTAAGATGCATATACACTTGCAGGTAAGAGAACCCTATTTACTCATGCAAGTCACTTCACCAATATGCAGGCCAATAAAGGACAAGCAGAGGGATCTAAGTGGGGATGCAGCCTAGACTCTTTGGAATTCGGCTCTTCTCCTGAGTGTCCATCGCCTAGATCGACCCATAGCTATCTGGGAATGCCATATGTCCAGGCGAAGATCCAATGCTTTGAAAAGAGGCACGGCGAACGAGACAATAACAAAGACATGAAAAGCAAAGCATCGAGAACCGTTAGATCCTTGTCTAAACATGTGGCTCTCACCCAGATAACTATTGGTGAGACCTAAGAGATGAACGCTCAAGAAAAGAGCGGGATCCTATCTCTTTGTGCCCATCTATTCCTAAACATAGAGACATGCAAATAGGTAGGACATGTAACTTAAATCTATTTTTTGTTTTATAAAGAATATGATAAATTAACCGATCCAGACCAATACAAATTAATTTCAAATTGACATCGCATAGATTCAGATATAAATTCGATAACTGACAACTAAGTCCCAAGTCCCAATTATTCAGAATCACCTCTTTTGAGTGTTGACGCTTTTATATTAAAAAGAGTTTTGACACCTTTACCTTGCGTGGTCCATGTCCTTGCGTCCTCCAATAATGCTTATTCTCTCTCTTTTCCATGCAGACACAGCTATGAACTCATGATAAATGTGATATGCCTTTCCAGTTTCCACTATAAAAAAGTCGTGATATGGTGAAACATCCATTCAAAATCAAAGTTTGTTCTCACTCATAATTATTTGATACATACAATCTTGTGCATCGGCCTTTTGACCATTTTAACTCATGGTTTGAGGTATCAGTCTTAGATCCGCATTTTGGACATTTTCATTCAAGGCAAATGCACTCAAGGGGTAAGGTGATCATTTTGCTCCTTCTACGTTTGGTATAGGGGCATGCTGGCTCTCAAGTTTTTCTCCCTCTTTTTAGTAGGTTTTGCAAACGAATAGTCAAAAATTCGAATTCAACTTGTATTTGTATCCGTTTAGGAGTATTTGTATTCGGGCAAAAGATCTCAGGATCTAAATTATTGAGAAAATAATTACCCAATCCGATTAGATAATTAATTAATGATTTGAAGGTTTTTGAAATTTAGATAGGTTCTAGAGAATAACGAAAATAGATAAAACAACTTAGTGGATTGAGGAGGAAGCTCCAGATTACACAAGTTAGAGTTGTAAACGGATAGTCCAAAATACGAATTCAATCTATTTTCGTATCCGTTTAGGGGTACCTCGTCATTCCCATATCCGGTCACATCTGATCCGTATTAGATCCCTTTACATTTCTACTTTGTAAAGATAACAATGCATACATTGCCCACTTATTTTGGTATCTTACATATCAAACCAATGGTGAGGAACAAAATAGTATATTTAAAAAGGAGAGAGATTGTGAAGGGAAAATACAGACCAACAACATGTACTTTTTTTTTTCTCCTTATTTTTAAAGCATTTCAACTCTTTTTATTATATGTGTCTAAAAAATTCTGTCTGAGATTCTGATCGGAAGGTTGATATCCAAGTAGGTGATTTAAGTTTTCTTACGTTTTTGTATACACCAAATTCCCCCCTTAGGCATGGTTTTCTTGATTTTTTTTAATGGAATATGGTTTTCCTAAATTGGTAATGTTTTCATATATATATATATATATATATTTATTTATTTTTTTAACAAACATAAAAATATCAATTTATGTTTATATATATATATATATTTATTTTTTAACAAACATAAAAATATTCATTAAATCAAGCGGAGCTTGTACATGGTGAATTGCAAAATTCTATCAACCACATAATAGAATTTGGTCAAACCATTCTACTCTTAAAGGACGAAGCCATCCTAGCTAAAGAGTCTGTTAATGAGTTGTATTCCCTAGGCACAAAAAGAAATTATATTCCAAGAAATAAGAAATAATATGTGGGAAATCATCCACAACCGTTTGAAAGAGAAGTGGAATAGTTGTGATGCTCCGTAAGACATTTACAACTAGTTTCTCTCAAGATGCATCAAAAGATTCTAAAATCGCTTAAGCATAGCATAGCCAATTCCTCACCCAGTAAGGGGGACTGAAAGATCAACGGTTTTATTTACAATATATATATATATATATATATATAGTCAGTGCATCTTTCACTTAATTTAAAAAAAAAAAAATCAATTAACTTATTATATGATATGATTATTAAGCACATAAACTTATCTTAGCGCATCATATTGGTCTCAACTTATTAATTCATCAATTTTATTTTCATGTGTCACACTACAGTTGGACGCAAACAAATTTGTTGGGTGATTAATTTTGTTGGTAAAATGAATGAAGTTTATTTTTACCCAAAAAAATGAATGAATTTATTTTTCTGATAATAGAATGAAATTTATTTAAGGAAAAATTACATGATTTTCCACTTTGGTTTCGTTTTACAAAATTATACATCCAAAATTTCATTTAAAAAACTATCCAAAATCAAGTTTAGGTTTACAAAACTATCGATTCAATGTTTCAGTTATACCCAAAATCAGGTTTAGGTTTATAAAACTATCAATTCAAAGTTTTAGTTAACAAAAATACCTAATTGTATATGGAAGATGAAGGAGAATCATTATTTTGACTAGTTTTGTAAACTCAAACCTGAATATGGATATTTTATTAATTAAAACTTTAATTTGTAATTTTATAAAAAAAAAAACAAAAGAAAGTAGGTAATCATGAAATTTTCTCTTTCTTTGATACAATAGCAATTAAATGAGCAGTACAAACTTCATTCATTAATTCATAGGCAATTAAATGACCAGTACAGACATTTAATTTGCCTATAAATATTCAAGGATATTTGCTTTAGGTTCATCTTTTTTCGATGAGAGTACATATATTGAGTTTCACCGCCCTCCACAAAAATAAATAAATAAATAAAAATAAAATTCAGCCTCAAGTATTATACAATAGTTAATTGTCCATACACCACTAAAGAATAAACAATAAATCATCCTTCTCTCTACTATCCTATTGCCACCACTTCTTACATATGTTCATCCACTCATATATGTATACATTAGGCTATGTTTGGTAGCCAAGAGAAGGAAAAAAAAAAAAGAAAAAAGAATCTAGAAAAAAAAAGAAAAGAAAATAGAAGAAAAGAGAAGAAATGGTGAGAAAATAAAAAAGAGTACGTATGTTTGGTTACTAAGAGAAGAAAAGAAAAAAATTCACAAAATTTTGAATTTTAATAGAGAGATAAACACATAGGAAATCATTGTGTAATAATTCATTTTTTGTCTTATTATGTTTTCATATTTTCTCATGTTTTCTTGTGTTTTTAGGCAAGAAAATTTTGGGGGGGAACAAAAGAAAATTTCACAATTCCCAAGAAAAATTTTGAATTTGAAAAGGGAATCTTCATTTTGGTGAAGGCATACCAAGTGCAAAGAAAAATTTTGAACGCAAGGAAAAAAGTACAAAAAGTGTATTTTTTTATTTTCTTCTCTTGGCTACCAAACACAGTCTTAGGGTTCAATCTCACATCATTTTTCCTCCGGGCGTGCTAACTCTTCAAACTAATGACTTGAAATATCTACAGTGTTATATCAAAAAAGAAAAAAGAGAAATATCTATAGTGTTTTTATGGTAAATAAAGTAACTTTTTTGTTTTTTTGGTGATGTAAACAAAGGGCCCGTTTGATAACGTTTATGCCGTTTCTGTTTCAAGAAACGACAGAAACATAAATTTTCGTTTCTAGAAACAGAAACGGAATTGAAGGTGTTTGATAAATCATGTTTCTAGAAGTTGATAATAACCAGCCAAAGATTGGCGACAAGTATAACTTGTTTCGCCTAAGTCGTTTCTTGAACCATAAATAGGTAGAAATTTCAATTTATATTTCTAAAAACAAGTGGAACGAAACAGTTTTATCAAACGCTTTTTGTTCCGTTTATGTCATTTCTGGACACAGAAATGGCAGAAACGCCTTTCTTGAAACGTTATCAAACAGACCCAAAGTGTCTACGGTTGATAACTTTGGTAACTTCATCTAAATGGTGAAATATTCCCATTATCAATGTAGACTTCAGATGGTGAATGGTGGTAGAAATCAAACACTATGTTAGTTGTATGTGAATTCCATAGTCCAACTCAGTTATGTACAAATCATCATTTATTATACTCTTCTCCTTGTATTATTAGCCCTTCATTGTTTCTAACATATTGACTTTCAACGAAATTTCAAGTTCTAGTTTTTACACTAGGTAAAGTCTTATTTAAAAGTAAATAAATAATAATAAAGATTAAACATTAGGGAGACAGTTCCATGCTGCTAGTATGGTGATGAATTTGCAAATCATACCAATGAGTCATGAAAAAAGTTTTCATTTTTATGGAATTCACATTTTTTAGAATCAGCGAAAGAAAGAAATAAAAAAAAAAAAATCATATGAGAGAAAAATATTTCCGGTGTTGCAATCTTTCTCCCAAGACATTATGGAGAAAAAAAAGAACCTTATTAGTCTGGTGTTGCCTATGCCCAAACACAAGAAGACATGAAAAGACTACGTTACCCTCTACCTCATGAGCTGAAGATGTTTTCGTGCGTTCTTAGATTGACCTCATGCCCTGTTGTAGACAACATCAGACTAACATGGTTCTTTCTACCCTAAGAAAAAAATTTTGATCAGTTGAACTAACTAATTTGAATAATAATTGGTGAATATTAATCCCAATTTTTGCAATTCAACTTGTTTTCTAGAGTTAAAACAGTTCTATCATTGTCTGACTGAATCATAATCAATCAATGGAGGTTGATCTTGTTGTGGATTGTGCTTACTTGCCTATATAAAAAAAGAAAAAAAAAAAAAAAAAGAAAAAAAGAAAAAAAGAGAGAGTGAGAGAGAGGTTGTGTTAAGTGGGAGAGAAATGAATAGAAAAGAAGAAATAAAGAACAAGATTCTTGAAAAAGAAAAAGAAAAGAATAAAAAGAAAATTACAAAAGATTTCCTTAATATTTGGTTGCCAAAAGAAGAAGAAAGGAAAGATAAAATAAATCTAATGACAGTAATCATATTATAAATGCCAATAGATTAATAGAATGTAACATATGCTGCACCCTCGCTAAATTATGAAACACTAAAAACGGAACACACAATAACTATTTCATTTTCTCCATCATAACAAACTTGTAATTCATCCACCCTCTTTCTATCTCTCCTTCTCTCCCACACTGTCCCATCTCTTCTATTTTTCTTGCCCTAATCAGTGGATTTTTCTACTTTTAGGTTGTCTTTGGTAGCAAAGAGAAGAAAAGAAAAGGATGAAAAGAAATTATAACCCAAAAAATAGAAGAGAAGAAAAGGAAAGAGAAGAAATGAAATGAAATAAAAAAAAATGAAAAGAAAAAATATAAAGTTTTTTGTATTTTCTTCTATTTGAGGCAAAACTTTTTTATTAGCAGCACAAAAAATCTTTACTATTTCCAAAGTGAATTCTAAAATTAAAAAAATGAATCTTCTATTGATTCAAGACATACCAAATTTAATGAGAATTCCTTAAATTAAAAAAAAAAAAACCACAATTTTCTTTTCTTCTCATGACTACCAAACACAGCCTTAAACAAGAGGAGAGAAAAGAATAAAAAAGTTGAAAAAAAATGTCACCTTAATGATGCTTCCGTATACATTTCCATTGACTCACGCTGATGCAGCAGCCACGCCTCCGGACAGTGATATCTTTTCCTTTTCACCATCGTTCAAACATGGCTTTTCTACTCCAAAATTGATCGGGTGAATGGTGAATAATGGTGAATGGTGTGACTTGTGATACCCAAAAGAAGATAAAAGAGAGAATACGATCCAGAGAGTTAATGTGGTACGTCGAACGATGTATGGGAAAAGACGCATTGGATTTAAATATTGTGAGTAAACAGTAAAGATGAGAGAGAGAGAGAGAGAGAGAGAGAGAGAGAGAGAGGGCCAAGATATAATTAGAGCGCATGCCTATGCCAACTGGCTTCTGACATCAGCAAAAGTATAAAGAAAAGGAAAGGACATTGTCCCATTCACACATCACACTCTCACACTGACACACACTACCCACCCCCACACCCCCAAGGCCCCAACCAACTTATTACATCTTTTCCACAGTCCCCACTCCCAAACTTTGTTCCTTTACCATCCTTTTTTGCCAACTGGACACTCTCAAGACAGCTGTAATGTTCCAAGTTTCAATTGATCCAATATCTGACACCCACTTTTTTTAACAGGTCGTACATTTGTATAGTCCCACAACGCCAGCCGTGACCAGCTCAGAGACGTGGCAACAACGGCTAGTTCTAGATATTTTTTTGCCTTAAGTCCTACGTGGTCTATGACGTGTTAAATGGTTGCTGACATGGCAGGGAGTGAGTTTGGAGTATAGAAGAAGCGATTCGCTTGTCAGGGAAGCACCCAAGAGGCTATAAAAGCTTAGCTCCGACGAAGAATTCTCAGAAGCTTTAGAGCTGAAGGGATTCAAATAAGAAATACCCAACTCAGCTACTGAACTGCAATGGCGGTTTCGTCTTCATCTTATTCTTCTTCGATGATCACGTTCTTGTTTTTCAGTTTTTCTGTTATCGTTTTGGTTGGGTTAGTGACTGCTTCCAAGTTCGATGAGCTCTTCCAGCCGAGCTGGGCACTCGACCATTTCGTTTACCAAGGAGAACAGCTTCAGCTTAAGCTTGATAATTATTCTGGTTAGTTCGCCTTTTTCTTGTTTCTTCCTTCAATTACATCTTCTCCGTCCAATCTTTTTGACATTTCTGCTTCTACTGTGAGTGTTTCTTTCCTTTTGATCGTGTCTCTGCTTCCCACACTGTCAATTTCTGTTCTCTTTTGCTTTTGGCTCACGTTTGCTCTGTTCTTCACTCATCTTGAGCTATTAGTTTAAGTTAAGCCTTTCATTACGCTTCTCTGTTTCTTTGAGGTTTCCCATTCTGGTTATCTCTTTTCAGTTCCTTTCATGGCTATTTGGTTTTGATTTATCTGTTTTTGGACCATATTTTCCTTGCGCTTTGGTTTCTTTCCTTGTATTTTCCTTTTCCATTTGTTAACGAAGTCTGCAATTGTTGATTTAGGTGCTGGATTTGCTTCGAAGAGCAAGTATATGTTTGGGAAAACAACAATACAGATCAAACTCGTTGAAGGAGACTCTGCAGGAACTGTAACTGCATTTTACGTAAGAACCAAGAAATTGAAGTTTAATACATATCTCAGTCTGTTTTCTGATTTCTCTGTAATATCATTTTCCAAACTGTGAATTTCTGGGTTCTGGTTCTGGGTTTTTATCTATTTGAATGTTGAAGAAGATGGTCTCACATAAATTTCTTACAGATGTCATCAGATGGTCCAAATCACAACGAATTCGACTTTGAGTTTCTGGGGAACACAACCGGCGAGCCTTATCTAGTTCAGACGAACATATACGTGAACGGAGTGGGTAACAGAGAGCAGCGTTTGAACCTCTGGTTCGATCCCACCAAAGATTTCCACTCTTACTCACTCCTCTGGAACCAACGCCAAGTGGTGTTCTTGGTGGACGAGACACCGATACGTGCGTTCACAAACAAAGAGAAACAAGGAATAGCGTTCCCAAAAGACCAAGCCATGGGTGTCTACAGTTCCATATGGAACGCCGACGATTGGGCTACACAGGGAGGAAGGGTTAAAACTGACTGGACCCATGCCCCCTTCGTGGCTTCCTACCAGGGCTTCGACATCAACGCCTGCGAGTGCCCCGTCGCTGTAGCTGCCGACGAGAATGCGAAGAGGTGTAGTGCGAGTGATAAGGGTTACTGGTGGGATCATCCTGTGATGTCAGAACTGAGTCTTCATCAAAGCCATCAATTGATGTGGGTCAGGGCTAATCATCTTGTCTACGATTATTGCACGGATTCTGAAAGGTTCCCTGTTACTCCTCTGGAGTGTGAACATCGCTGATCTCGCTAGTTAATAGATAATAGGAGGAGCTTCTAAGTTCTCGTCACACTCTGTAAATAAGATAAAAACATGAGCTCCATGTTCCTTCTTTGTTTAGTTCATTCCTCATTACTGTTCTTTCCTCTTGTGTCTCAGCTCTCATCCTCTCATGTGTAATAAGAAACCACTGATTAGTTTTCTATATAAACCCTTTTAAGCTTATCTTTACCTTCTATGATTTCTGACCATCATCTCTCTCAGTCTCTCTCTCTGTCTCTCTCTCTTAGATCATTGTTGATGTGCTACTTTCACGGTAGTGGTCCCAGCAATTCAGGAAGAAAAAAAAAAAGAAGATTTTTTAGAAAAACCAGGGGCAGACATATCCGAAATGAGGCTATTCGTAGCAGTATCATATTGCTTTTCAAGCTGACCGATACCGATCTGATCCCGTGTGCATTGAAACCATTAATGCAATTCTTCTTGAGGTAAGTATTGGTTCAATTGGATGCAAGGAATTTAGTTATTTGTTAAGTATTGGTGTGCATAGATCATTTTTGCCCTTCTTTTAAAAATAAAAAAATAAAAAAATACCTTTTTACAGTTTTACCTCTTAAATGATTTGGGTAATCGAATTAGGTCGATCAGGTATTGATATTGGCCAAGCCCGCATAATTGGATTTTTCACCGTTTAAAGATCGGTCGGGCTTATATCAATTACTAAACATGTCAAGCCTAAGCTCGGCCTGTTTATAAACAGGTAATACACAGTGCAAGGGATAAAAGTCGATGGGTCTTCTAATCGGCCTGACTTGAACTGACACATTTTATCCTAATCATTTATATATATATTTTGATTTTTTTTAGGAAAAAAAAGAGTATATGTATTGATTTTTTTTATCAATTATTGAATGTAATTAAGTGTAATGTCTTATCAAAATTGTTGATGATTTAACAAAATAGATTAAAGGATTTGATATCTAAGAAATGTAAAGATTGTTTAAGGTCTGTTTAAAACTTTATTAGTACATTATTCTATTTAAGGCCTGATCCAATCAAACTAATTAGGAGAAGTTTGATTAAAGCTAGGAACTTGACTGAGCCTGACTTAAGACTGATCAAAATTGAGTCAATCCTTGAATAGGTAAGTAACGATCTGAGGACATAGGCTTATCAAACCCGATTAAGCCCGCCTAAAACCGACTCAACCCGAACGATTGATACCCCTACTTGAAACCATGGTTGCATGACACAAGCTTGGGATTGAGAGACAAAAATCTGGTTAATAGCCCGACCAAATGGCATTAGAGATTTAGAGGTGGGGAGAGACCAAGGAAGAGCAGCATGTTCCCTAGAGATGAAATGATGTAGATGAGAATAATTTGATCCTGTTTATGCTTCAAGGAGAATAGGGATTGGAGGGGGTGTCAGAGATGGAAGATGAGCTGGAAGAGGATAAAGAGTAGAAATATTGAGGAGGGCATGGGTAAAGTTCCAATTATATTATCGAATGGTGGATCCTGAGGAGAGGAATTAGCTGAGATTTCCCTGTGGTTGGTACGATCAAGTTAACATGGGACAATTGAATAATATTGGTAGGGAAAATAATAGCGGCAGAAGAGGTAGTGGAAGAAGAATTTGTGGAAACCATTTATGGAAGGGGACATTGGTCTGGTGAGCTCTGATGCCATATAAAAAAATAAGTGATTACAAGGTTATAAATAGGTGAATTAATTATGAGAGTCTTACAATATTAGTGAGAATAATTTTTGTTGTAAGGAAAATTGTTACAAATAAATGAATATGAGGTTATGAATAGAAAAATTAATTTGTAAATTGTAGTAATACTTCCGTTGGTCTGTTTGTTCACTATAGAAAATTAGTTGAATAATTAAATGAGTAATTGATAATAAGTCGGGTTCATTTTATGATTTCAACATTAGTTATCTTCTTAATAATTAGTTATTCATTGATTTTAATATTGGACATCTTTCCTTTACAACGATAAATACTGATTCAGTCTCTAAATTTTAAATTATTTTCATCAAATTTTTTATCATTACATGTTATGAATGTAAGATTTTTTATCATGTGCTTGATAACCCCTAGGCACAAGCCCCTATGTTTGGACGTAAGGATTGTTCTTGGATAGAAAATACTTGTTTGAAACTTATCTGGCATGTTCCCAGATTCAAACCTTTATAAAATATAAAATTCCACCATGTCGAGACTTTCCCAAATGTTGTCATTGACCAATGCTAGTGCAGGATCCACCCTATTGAACATAAAAGTCTTCCCCCTCGCCCCCGGTAATAAAGAGCTCTTACAACAAGAGGATGAGATAAGATAAGAGAAAGACGAGAGTGGTTACAATTATAAGATTACATTAAGGATAGAAGGGGAGTTTCCTGGTGACAGACTGGCATGGCCTCAAATTGTGGCCAATAGCATTTGCCGAAGGCATAAAAACTTGACTAACATGAATCTTTTTAGACCATAGGCGGGAATAAAAAATATGTTAAAGGTGTCATTCATGATCATGACTGAAGCGTTGACTGTGTTTGACCATGTATGGTCCAAAAGTAAATCAAATCTGTTTGTAATTAGCTGGTTACAACAAATTTTGTAATCTCTTTTTCCCACTCCTTTTTTATAATATGGAATTGACTTACAGGGTGGCTATTTCTTGTGTGGTTAATTTATTTATGCTGTGTTTGATATAATTTCTTTGAAATACATAGATGTAGAATGTAATATATTTCATCATGCATATCATAAAGGATGTTATTCCTACTAATAACAATAGATAGGATCCTACCATATAATCATTGAATCACAAAATTAAACGATAAGGGTCGACACATACAGTTCACCATCGACTGTGAAGAATTTACCGTCATTATATTCTTTCTGTATCTTTATTCCTACAATCCCGATCACGAACACAATGGATCTTCTAGATTTCTTCCACTAGTTCCCTTAATGCTCTCTTGGTGATGGAACCAATAATGAGATTAACGTTAGGGTGAGGACCTAGAGTCCTATCATGTAAAGTTTTGCACCCTCCCATCAAGGTGTGCAAATAGGGTAGGACTCTATTCCCTAATTTAACGAGGAGTGGGTTTCCTATTTAGAATCCAATTCTATGAGATTAGTATAGGTCAATAACTCAATTGGTATATGGGACAATAATGGAGAATATTCTTACAATCTCCCACTTGAACCATATGACCACATAATTATAATCTCAAATATAATTTGGATTCTAACATTATACTGCAGTATTTGAAAGTAAACCCATCAACTTTATGTCATCACAATCATAATACTATATTTGAACAAAACTACTAATGTGGATCATGGCGGTTATACATCATTTAACGACATACTCCTTTCCATAGTCACAACACTAATAACTTCATCCAAACAGGTGCAAAAGTAAGAATAGACTAGAAAAGTCTATAACTAAATGGTCCAACATAATATCTCACATATATTAAATAAAATGTGTACACACGATAATAAAGTGAGAAATATTCGAAAACAACAAATATCATGATCATTTAAATAAATAAGTAAAAATGTCTAACATAATATGACCATTACATCAAATTTTACATAAACCCATGTCCATTACAAGATCTGTAGAGTGTTTAAGCGCTAATACCTTGGTCATAGGATTAGCAATCATTAAATTTGTCTTGATGTGTGTAATAGACACTTCTTATTTCTGAACTGATTCCTTCACAAAATTATATTTTACTCCAATATGCTTCGCTCTATTTGAATGCTTATCATTCTTGAAATAATATATGGTAGCAACATTGTCACAATACATTCTCAGCGGCTTTGAAATGGTGTTGACAACTCGAAGTCCTGAGATAAAGTTCCGTAACCAAATTGCCATAGATGTGGCCTCAAAGCATGCCACAAACTCTGCTTCCATAGTAGAAGTAGAGACACAAGTCTATTTTTTGGACTTCCAAGAAATCGCTCCACCAGCAAGTAGAAAGATGTATCTTGATGTAGATTTCCTACTGTCGAGGCATCCTGCATAATCAGAGTCTGAATATCTGATCACTTCTAACCGATCAGATGTTCTGTAAGTAAGCACGTACTCCCTAGTCCCCTTTAAATACCTCATCACCTTCTTTGCTGCAACCCCATGATCCATGGCAGGATTACTCACATATCTGCCTAACATACGACTTTGTACAAGTCATTGTATACATAAGACTCCCTACTGCGGAAGAATAGGGAATATCCTTTATTTGTGCTATTTCCAGATCATTCTTTGGGCATTGATTTAGACTGAACTTATCTCCTTTGATAATGGGAGAAACACCTGATTTGTAATTTATCATGTCATATCTTTCTAAAACTTTGTTAATATAGGTTTTCTGTGATAGCCCAAGTATCCGACGAGATCTATCACGAAATATCTCAATGCCTATAACGAAAGAAGCTAAACCCATATATTTCATTTCAAAGTTCTTAGAAAGAAAGGTCTTTGTATCACTTAACAAAACAAAATCATTACTAGCAAGTAAAATGTCATCCACATATAAGATCAGAAATATAAACTTACTCCCACTAAGTTTCAGATATATACACATATCAAAGGTGTTCTCAACAAATCCGAAGGAAACAATGATATAGTTAAATTTAATATACCACTGTATGAAAGCTTGTTTAAGTCCGTATATGAATTTCTTAAGTTTGCACACTAGATTTTCCTTTCCTTGATCACTAAATCCCTTAGGTTGGTTCATGTAGACTTCCTCATCTAAATCCCCATTCAAGAATATAGTTTTCACATCCATTTGGTGAAGCTCTAGATCATAATGAACTACTAATGCCAATATGATTCTCATAGAATCCTTCTTAGAGACAGAAGAGAAGGTTTCATAGTAATCAATGCCTTCTTTCTGAGTGAATCCCTTTGCAACTAGTCTAGCTTTATGTCTCTCAATATTACCCTTCGAATCGCGTTTAGTTTTAAATATCCATTTACAGCCAATCGCCTTAAAGCCCGTTGGTAATTGAACGAGATCCCAGACATCATTGTCACTCATGGACTTCATCTCATCTTTCATGGCATCTACCCATTTAAGAGAATCATTATCATTTGTGGCCTGTGAAAAGGTTAATGGGTCATTCTTGATTCCAATATCAAACTCTGATTCTTGGAGATATACTATATAGTCATCAGGAACAGCAGAACTTCGAATTCTCTGAGGTCTTCCTTGAATTTTCAGTTGAGAAACATTCATAGTATTATCAGTGGTAACTAGATCATGGAGTGATACATCTTCAATAGTTTGTTGTTCCATAGGATCATTTTCAATAGTTACCTGTGGGACAACATCATCATGATGAATATGTACATCTTCTATAGTTTGTTGTTCCACTAGATCATTATGAATAGTCACCCGTGGAACAACAATGTTATCACGATGTACATAAGTCGGTAAAGAAATTTGATGTTCTTCAAATACCACATTACGTGGTTTCTCACTCTCACTAATGTTCCCATCCTCTAAGAATCTAGCAGTTCGAGTTTCCACAATTTTGGTACTGTGTGTTGGTGCATAAAACCTGTAACCCTTTGACCACTGACAATAACCAATAAAGTAACAACTTATGGTTTTAGGGTCAAGTTTTCTTTCATGTGGATTGTATAATCTAGCTTCAGCAGGACAGCCCCATACATGTAAATGCCCTAAACTAGGTTTCCTTCCATTCCATAACTCATAAGGAGTTTTAGGAACTGACTTACTAGGAACCCGGTTCAAGATATACATAGTTGTTTTTAATGCTTCACTCCACAAGAATTCAGGCAATGAGGAGTTGCT
This sequence comes from Macadamia integrifolia, assembly GCF_013358625.1. Lineage (NCBI taxonomy): Eukaryota > Viridiplantae > Streptophyta > Magnoliopsida > Proteales > Proteaceae > Macadamia > Macadamia integrifolia. The sequence continues at coordinate 63,711 of NW_024868838.1, read as the reverse complement.
CATCATGCTACGTACCATATCTGTGATGGTACGATTGTGTCTTTCTACAACCCCATTTTGTTCAGGTGTACCACGAGTTGTGTATTTGGGAGTTATACCCTTCAACTTAAGAAATCGGGCAAATGGTCTTTTACTTTGCCCTACATCAGTATGTCTACCATAATATTCACCTCCTCTATCAGATCTCACAGTTTTAATATTTTTGTCTAACTTATTTTCGACTTCAGCACAGAACACTTCAAAAGCATTTAAAGCATCAGATTTTTCCTTTAATAAGTAGACATAACAATATCGTGAGTAATCATCAATGAAGGTGATGAAATACTTTTCACCAGTTATACAAGGATCAAAATGGCCACAAATATCAGTGTGTATCAATTCAAGAAGTGAATTGGTCCTTTTGGTACCAACTTTATTTGTCTTAGATTGTTTACCTTTGATGCAAACTATACAAGTGGTGAAATCAGTGAAGTCTAGATTTGACAATATTTGATGCTTCACTAACCTCTCCATTCTAGGTCTAGAAATATGACCTAACGTCTATGCCATAGGGATGAGGAATCATCATTGTTGGATTTACGCTTTGATCCAACATTCACATGCAGTGCAAGAATGGATTTAGAAAAATTAAAATCCAAATTAAGTTTATAAAGACTATCACATAAATATCCAGTGCAAACTAGATTGGTATCTTTAAAAATGTTTACAACCTTATCACCAAAATTAAACTTAAAACCTTCACAATCAAGTCTCGATAATGAAACTAAATTTCTAATAATAGAAGGAATATAAAGAGTATCCATAAGGTCCAATTGGAATCCGATGTCCAAAATGAGTCTATAAGTGCCGATGGATCGAACTTCAGACTCTTGCCGGTTTTCCATGTAGACGACGCTCTTACTTTGATTTGGTTTCTGGGTCGTAAGAAAGTCCTGCATAGAATTAGAAATATGAACAGTTACTCCTGAATCAATCCACCAAGTATTACAAGGAACATCAACAAGATTGGTTTGAAAACACACTAGGGTAGAATCATTACCCTTCTTTTCGAACCAAGTCTTGCGTTTCTGACAATCTTTCTGAAGGTGTCCTACTTTCTTACAGAAGAAACACTTCAACTTGTCAGTTTTCTTTTCTTTGTCATCAGACTTTGGATTGGAGGCTTGCTTTGATGCATTGTTCTTTCTAAAATTTCCTCTCTTCCTTTTATTCTGGTTGGATACAAAATTGACCTCCTAGCCTCCCTCATCATTCAATCTCCTTTCCTCTTGGACGCACATACTCTGAAGTTCATTCAGAGTCCACTTATATTTATTTGTATTGTAGTGGATCTTGAATGCTCCAAAACATGCATATCAATCATCATGCTTTGAGTTTCAGTAATAGAATATTAAAATTCTAGAAAAGTAACCTATTGCATCATTACAATCTATTCTGTGGGATCGAGATGGTAACACGCTAATGGTTCACTTTACATTAGATGGAAGACATCATTAGGGTAAAAAATTTAAGTCATCAAAATGGTCAAATAAGATGTATACCTGTGGATATTCCCATCCCATTTAACTGTTAAACTATCATATATAGATCAACGCAGTCAATCAAGAATGTATACCTGCGGATATTCCCATTTTATCTTGACCGTTACATAACGATCATCATAAGACCCTAAAGTTTGAAATTTAAATTGAATGTGTGATACGATTATGTTTAAGGCCAATATATATAATTATTGTGATCAAGAAAAATGTGTACCTATGGATACTCCCATTCAACTTAATCACATAATCATTGATGCCCTAAACGCATTTAAAATTGAGAATTATACACTTTCAATTTAAATTTAACATAAATTGTCATCCAAGCATCATAGGTATTCTAAAATAATGCAGAAAGACATAGACAACATCTATTTCTATCATAAAAGTATTTTAAAAAAATATAAATTCAGTTGGTAATATAGAGTATAAGTAGAAATAGATGTACAACCCATGAAATATATACAAACTTAAGTATAGAGTACAAAGAAACCATATCTATTATGATTAGAATCAGAAATAAGGCATACAGAGAAGATGGGCTTACATAATGGGTTTATTTCATTAAATCCCATAATATGGGCTTTCACAATGGGTTTAGTTTATTAAACCCCTTATATGGTTTTTTTTTTTTTTTTTTTTTTTTTTTTTTTTTTTTTTTTTTTTAAGTAGGGTGCCACAAACCCAAAACCCTAAATTACATTATACAAAATAAACCCTTGGATAAAGTATAACAAATAAACCCTAATTTACAATTAGAGTTTAAATCTTTTCAATACTTGTGAGTCCCATACAAATAACATTAAGAAGATTTTACAACTGTTCGTATAATATTGGTTATGAATTATATGGATTAATATCAAAATTAATACAATTCATCCCATTCAAGCCAATCCGATCAATCGGATCATACAAACATAATATGGGTCGAGTACTGTCATAAACAGTAATCGGCACTGTTCATGAACAGTATTGTGAATAGTATCGACACTGTTCATGAACAGTACCGTGAACAGTAATCGGTACTGTTCATGAACAGTGCTATAAAACAGTGAACCTAACTACACCCACCTTCTTTAACATAAAATGGGTACTATACATGAACAGTACTCTCCATGTGATTCAAGAACGTATTGACGTAACCATGCAGCTCTGATACCACTTGAAGGATGTTATTCTTACTAATAACAATAGATAGGATCTTGCCATACAATGATACAATCATTGAATCACAAAATTAAACGATAAGAGTCGACGCATACCGTTCACCATTGACTGTGAAAAATTTGCCGCCATTATATTCTTCCTGTATCTTTATTCCTGCAATCCCGATCACGAACACAATGGATTTTCTAGGTTTCTCCCACTAGCTCCCTTAATGCTCTCTTGGTGATGGAACCAATAATGAGATTAACGTTAGGGTAAGAGGAGGACCTAGAGTTATGTAAAGTTTTGCACCCTCCCATCAAGGTGTGCAAATAGGATAGGACTCTATTCCCTAATTTGACAAGGAGTGGGTTTTCTATTTGGAATCCAATTCTATGAGATTAGTATCGGTCAATAACCTAATTGGTATATGGGACAATAATAGAAAATATTCTAGAGAATATTCTTACATATCAAACATAACCTTAGATTGAAGAATGAATTTAGAAAGTTATGGACAGTATTTATATCAAGAACCTCCCCATCAAACAAAAAGTATACATCCTTCCACACAATAAGGCACGAATTTAAATCCTCTTCTGTTTAGGAGTGAGTGGTAGTGAGGATCCATGGCTGAAAGGGTTTTGGCATATACTGCAACCATTTGATGTTCACTACCACTCACTGTCTCCCTATAGAAATTTTTTATACATAAGGCATGGTATTAAAGTTGACTTGACGTATTGTCACACAACCTAATAGTCTTTGGACTAAGTTATTGAAAGGAAGACATTTAATTTTCTCACAATAGCCTGCTTCCGTCCCTCCATAACTAAAAGGTAGTCTAAGATTTAGAATAGTATTGTCAAAATTCTCTCTTTTTTAATAGCTAGTGTGTCTTCAATTAGTCTGAGCCAATAATATTTATATGGCGAATGGCAAATCCATGGATCTCTTCATTAATAATTTTAAAATTCTTTCCATGCTCATCGGTAACGGAATTGTATATGTTAATGAGTTGATCTATTAACCGTTTACAAAAAATATAATAAATAAATACATAAATAAATAAAAATAAAAATAAAAAAAGGAAAGAGTTGATCTATTAACCGTAATAGACTGTGGAATGTCAGTTTAGTTTATTACTATTTCCTAATGATATAACTATGGTATTGTAAATATCACTCTAAGCTTTAGTGTTTTTTATGAGGATTTCTGGTTTTACCCATTCAATAAAACTGGAACTTTTAGCACAGATTCCAGTTAGATGGTTGGTTTGGAATGTGTGTAATAACTGTAGGAGAACTTTAAATACGAAGCTCTTTTTTTTTTTTCACAAAGTTTCATATGTTTCTGTGTTCTAGCTATGAGTTAAGAATAGACTTGCTAAATTATTGTTGCAGATCCTCATTGTTGTTTAATTGTAATATAATAGCATGTTTTTCTCTCCAATGAATTCTCGATTTTTTTTTTTCATGGGAAGAACACAAAATCATTAATCAAAATAACTTAAAACATCCAGCATGGGGTAGAGTTCCAAATTTTTAATTGTTTATACATTATCGAGGAAGCTAAACTTTGTAGCGAAATGACCAAATCCTTAGTAGGCCAAAAACAAAAATGGGGTAAGAATAGAAACATATAAACATAAATAAATAAATAAATAAAGAGAAATGGAAATAACGATCCAAAGCCACGATTTAATACTATTGTTAGAGAAATTGTTAGAGAAAAGTTTGTGCAAACCATCAGAGTCACTCCAAGACGAACTTGGCTGTTGGGCCTATAGGTCTAAGATCAGAACTCATGACATCTAATATCCAAGGGCTTTTGAATTCTATCCTTTTAAATCCTAGTATTTCTAAATCTGATAAGCATAGTATCATATATGTGCTTGGCATCTCTTTCTATATTCCGTGGAAGTGTCAGAATAATGTGATGTTTTTTTGCTAGCAAAGTAAAAGCCCAATGTTGATAGTTTGGCATATTATCAATAGGTGTAGAGTTGCACTCATTCCGTCTAGAAGAGCCTTGATCTTTCCTAAAATAGGAACTTAGCGGCAACGGAGATGAAGCATACAGTAACAGTTTTCCAATTTCAGGTTAATAAGCTACCAACAGACTACAGCACTGAATTGGTACCAAATGATTTATCGGAAACCAAGCAATACATAGGGCCTCAGATGGTAAGACTTCACATGAGTAGAGCACATAGCTAGAAGGAGTATTCAGATCTAATAAATCCATGAATCATAACGACAATTAGGAAGGCTTAAATAAACATTTACATCATTGACTATAAACATGTATTGTATATGTGTATTGTAGGATAAATCGAAAACTGCAGGAATCAACTACCCAACAGGCAACAGAGAGAGCATTTTAGAGCAAGTCAGTCTGGAAAAGAGATTATACATGTAATGTCGGCTAATTTATAAGCAAGTAGTATCTACCCACGCTTCAGCACCACCACCATAATCGCTAAGACGGCCAATCCCATGAAGGATGCTCCCATTACCTTGTCCATGGGCACTCCACTGCTGGCGCTGCCCTTCTCATCTGCAGACGCATTTCCTGCACCAAGACCACCAAAGAGGCTCTGGATGAAATCAGACACATTCTTCACCATCTCTGTTGCTGTAAACTTGATGTTTTCCATGAAGCCCATGAACCTGCTTGCAGAGCTTCCAGAAGATTCCCCATCAGACTCATAATCCATTTTCTTTATTGATTCCCGGTCATTAAATTCATTATATGCCGCTGATTCCTTGTCATTCACATCCATGTCATGGGAAAGGGCACCTGCAATAGAACAAGGGAGTTATGAACAAGCTGCAGTGGACTTTCGAGAGGTCTGGTGAAAGAGTCATACAACCGGTTAAATGAATCAATTCTTACTGGTCTGCTGAGTTTGGAAGAACTCCATGACTTTCTCATTTTGCATCACAGCATCCCAGACATTTTTGTCAGAGGCAAGCGAAGCGACGGCACTCTAGGTTAATAATGAAGATCAGAAACATGGTTCAACAAGTGGAATAGTGCTGTAAAAAGATTTTGAGTTTGCTCCAGTCCGGCATTGCCACAATTAGTAAGTCTTGAAGAGCACATACACACTCATTTTG